>NW_027040390.1:20402-119836 GCF_034236695.1 Oncorhynchus nerka | reverse complement strand
CTCATTCGGCTAGTCTTTAACTTCTCATGGACAGCAGTGAGCCAGTCTCTCATTGGGCTAGTCTATACCTTCTCATGGACAGCTGTGAACCAGTCTCTCATTGGGCTAGTCTTTACCCTTCTCATTGACAGCTGTGAGCCAGTCTCTCATTGGGCTAGTCTTTACCTTCTCATGGACAGCTGTGAGCCAGTCTCTCATTGGGGTAGTCTTTACCTTCTCATGGACGGCTGTGAGCCAGTCTCTCATTGGGCTAGTCTCCTCCCATGGACAGCTGTGAGCCAGTCTCTCATTGGGCTAGTCTTTACCTTCTCATGGACAGCTGTGAGCCAGTCTCTCATTGGGCTAGTCTCCTCCCATGGACAGCTGTGAGCCAGTCTCTCATTGGGCTAGTCTTTACCTCCTCATGGACAGCTGTGAGCCAATCTCTCATTGGTCTAGTCTTTACTCTCCCATAGACGGCTGTGAGCCAGTCTCTCATTGGGTTAGTCTTTACCTCCTCATGGACGGCTGTGAGCCAGTCTCTCATTGGGCTAGTCTTTACCTCCTCATGGACAGCTGTGAGCCAGTCTCTCATTGGGCTAGTCTCCTCCAATGGACGGCTGTGAGCCAGTCTCTCATTGGGCTAGTCTTTACCCTCCCATGGACAGCTGTGAGCCAGTCTCTCATTGGGTTAGTCTTTACCTCCTCATGGACAGCTGTGAGCCAGTCTCTCATTGGGCTAGTCTTTACTCTCCAATGGACGGCTGTGAGCCAGTCTCTCATTGGGCTAGTCTTTACCTTCTCATGGACAGCTGTGAGCCAGTCTCTCATTGGGCTAGTCTTTACCCTCCCATGGACAGCTGTGAGCCAGTCTCTCATTGGGCTAGTCTTTACCTCCAAATGGACAGCTGTGAGCCAGTCTCTCATTGGGCTAGTCTTTACCCTCCCATGGACAGCTGTGAGCCAGTCTCTCATTGGGTTAGTATTTTCCTCCTCATGGACAGCTGTGAGCCAGTCTCTCATTGGGCTAGTCTTTACCTTCTCATGGACAGCTGTGAGCCAGTCTCTCATTGGGCTAGTCTTTACCCTCCCATGGACAGCTGTGAGCCAGTCTCTCATTGGGCTAGTCTTTACCTTCTCATGGACAGCTGTGAGCCAGTCTCTCATTGGGCTAGTCTTTACCTTCTCATGGACAGCTGTGAGCCAGTCTCTCATTGGGCTAGTCTTTACCTCCTCATGGACTGCTGTGAGCCAGTATCTCATTGGGCTAGTCTTTAACTCCTCATGGACTGCTGTGAGCCAGTCTCTCTTTGGGCTAGTCTTTAACTCCTCATGGACGGCTGTGAGCCAGTCTCTCATTGGGCTAGTCTTTAACTCCTCATGGACGGCTGTGAGCCAGTCTGTCAGTTTCTCATTGGGTCTTTCCAGAACATGATGATGATGTTCCATCTCTGTTTGAGTTCGCTGCAGAGGTCCAGTTAGCGGTAGTCTGACTACATTCACTACTACATGGTGGGATGTAGGAGACAGAGATTGGTTGATGGTTCTGTAGATGAGGTGACATTGTAGCACTGTATGAGTCCAGTCCCTTCAGAGCAGAGTTTGTCTGGTCTGTACCTGGCCTGGTCTGGTCTGTACCTGGCCTGGTCTGTACCTGGTCTGGTCTGGTCTGTACCTGGACTGGTCTGTACCAGGTCTGATCTGGTCTGTACCTGGTCTGGTCTGTACCTGGTCTGGTCTGTACCTGGTTTTGCCTGTACCTGGTCTGGTCTGTACCTGGTCTGGTCTGTACCTGGTCTGGTCTGTACCTGGTCTGGTTTGGTCTGTACCTGGTCTGGTTTAGTCTGTACCTGGTCTGGTCTGGTTTAGTCTGTACCTGGTCTGGTCTGTACCTGGTCTGGTCTTGTCTGTACCTGGTCTGTTCTGATCTTGTCTGTACCTGGTTTGGTCTGTACCTTGTCTGGTCTGGTCTGATCTGGTTTTGCCTGTACCTTGTCTGATCTGGTTTTGCCTGTACCTGGTCTGGTTTTATCTGTACCCGGTCTGGTCTGTACCTGGTTTGGTCTGGTTTGGTCTGTACCTTGTCTGGTCTGGTTTGGTCTGGTCTGGTTTGGTCTGTACCTTGTCTGGTCTGGTTTGGTCGTTACCTGGTCTGGTCTGTACCTGGTCTGGTCTGGTTTGGTCGTTACCTGGTTTGGTCTGATCTGGTCGGGTCTGTAGCTGGTCTGATCTGGTCTAGTCTAGTCTTGTTTATTCTGGTCTGGACCTGATCTAACCCTTCAGCAAGGTCCTCCCTGTGCGTCTGCTGGAAATATTCAACGCCGTAATCAAACAGAACCCACTTCCTGGTTCGTCAGCCACCCTGCTTCTGGAACGTTCAGACAACACCGGCATGGTAAAGCACTACAAAGACCAGCATGTATATTCCATCTGGCCAAAACCTCATCCCATCTGGCCAAAACCTCATTCCATCTGGCCAAAACCTCATCCCATCCCATCTGGCCAAAACCTCATCCTATCTGGCCAAAACCTCATCCTATCTGGCCAAAACCTCATCCTATCTGGCCAAAACCTCATCCTATCTGGCCAAAACCTCATCCCATCTGTCCAAATCTCATCCCATCTGTCCAAATCTCATCCCATCTGTCCAAAACTCATCCCATCTGGCCAACCATCATCCCATCTGGCCAAAACCTGCTCCTAGGAAGTACGACTCCGGTCATTGCTGTGATGATTGGCCCAGACAGTCATACCCGGCAGAGGAGGAAACGTGTCTGTCACAACATTGTACTTCAACTTTCTGACAAACACATATGAGCCACTCCGTCATATCCCAGAGTCCTTTGTTGTGTTGCTATTGAGTGGAGGAGAGCCAGTTCTCAGAGGAGGGACTCCAGTTGTCTCTGTATTTAGTTTTGAAGGACTGTGTGAAATGACTTATTGTGTCAGCTAATTAGTCTGGTAAGCAGCAAGTGTCCCCGTTCAATCAGCCAGAGACAATCTCTCAGGGAATACCTCCCAAATAGCACCCTATTCCCTATGTAGTGCACTACTATCCTAGGGGCCCCGGTCAAAAGGAGTGCACTATATTGGGGATTACGGGTTTTTATTTTGGCATGCAGTCTCAGTGTGAAGGAGCTTTCTGTTTTCTTAATCAGATGCAATGATATTCAAGCTCTGGGTTAAACTCGATTAAAAACAGAGCCAACCAACTAATCACTAATTCCAAACATTATATTGTTGCCTGCTAATGTCGGAGCAGCAACTTTCTACTGGCAACTAATCAATCATCATTCCCCAAAGTACAGAGTGTGCAGGTGTGTGTGTGTGTGTTTACAATGAAGATCCGTGAGGTTATTTTTACGAATGATCTTTTGAAAGACAGGGTCCTGAAAAGGGGAGTTTACACAATATTCACCTCCCAGTATACAGACAGTGATGGATGGACACAACAGAGCCTTTAATTAACTACTACACAATGTTCACCTCCCAGTATACAGTAGTAGACAAGGCGACTATCAAAAGACACTCCACAACAGAGACTTTAATTAACTACTACATAATATTCACCTCCCAGTATACAGACAGTGATGGATGGACTGAGGGAAGAGGGGAACGGAGAGAGAGAGTGGGAGAGAGAGAGTGGGAGAGAGAGAGTGGGAGAGAGAGAGTGGGAGAGAGAGTGTGGGAGAGAGAGTGTGGGAGAGAGAGTGGGAGAGAGAGAGTGGGAGGGAGAGAGAGTGGGAGAGAGGGAGAGAGAGAGAGTGAGTGAGACCCGGGTATACTGGATATATGTTTTTCAATTAAAAAAGGGAACACAATGCATGTCTTGTCCCACGAAAATCTGCATTATGTCTGAATAAAACAACTCCATCTCACTGTGTTCTTTTTATTCAAACATGGGTATTGTTTACTTTTGTCCTGACAGTTTGTTATATTTCTCAGCATTTGTTTGTGACAATGGCAAAGTAGTGCACTACATAGTGAATAGGGTGCCACTTGGGAACATGGCACATTAGGGGAAGCTGAATGTGTTTAACCAAGGCCTCGTTGGAACCCAGTAGTTTGGGCTGAATGTGTTTAACCAAAGCCTCGTTGGAACCCAGTAGTTTGGGCTGAATGTTTTTAACCAAGGCCTCGTTGGAACCCAGTAGTTTGGGCTGAATGTTTTTAACCAAGGCCTCGTTGGAACCCAGTAGTTTGGGCTGAATGTGTTTAACCAAGGCCTCGTTGGAACCCAGTAGTTTGGGCTGAATGTGTTTAACCAAAGCCTCGTTGGAACCCAGTAGTTTGGGCTGAATGTGTTTAACCAAGGCCTCATTGGAACCCAGTAGTTTGGGCTGAATGTGTTTAACCAAGGCCTCGTTGGAACCCAGTAGTTTGGGCTGAATGTGTTTAACCAACACCTCGTTGGAACCCAGTAGTTTGGGCTGAATGTGTTTAGCCAAGGCCTTGTTGGAAACCAGTAGGTTGGGCTGAATGTGTTTAGCCAAGGCCTTGTTGGAACCCAGTAGGTTGGGCTGAATGTGTTTAGCCAAGGCCTTGTTGGAACCCAGTAGGTTGGGCTGAATGTGTTTAGCCAAGGCCTTGTTGGAACCCAGTAGTTTGGGCTGTATGTGTTTAACCAAGGCCTCGTTGGAACCCAGTAGTTTGGGCTGAATGTGTTTAGCCAAGGCCTCGTTGGAACCCAGTAGTTTGGGCTGAATGTGTTTAGCCAAGGCCTCGTTGGAACCCAGTAGTTTGGGCTGTATGTGTTTAGCCAAGGCCTCGTTGGAACCCAAGAGTTTGGGCTGGAGCCTGTCTGTTCTCATCTAGGGTGCCATTTCCGACGTTCCCTGAGGATCTGTTTCGTTGCCGTTCTGATGTCACTTGTTTCCTGTTGGTTGCGTTCCAAATGGCATCTGTAGGGCTCTGGTCTAAAGTAGTGTACTATATAGGGAATAGGGTTCTATCTAAAGTAGTGTACTATATAAGGAATAGGGTTCTATCTAAAGTAGTGCACTATATAGGGAATAGGGCTCTGGTCTATAGTAGTGGACTATATAGGGAATAGGGTTCTATCTAAAGTAGTGTACTATATAGGGAATAGGGTTCTATCTAAAGCTGTAACGGTTTTCTTCCTCTTCTGACGAGGAGTATGAAGGATCGGACCAATGCACAGCGTGGTAAGTGTTCATGTTATATTTATTGGAACAGAAACACTAAACAAAAATAACAAATAGAGTGAAATGAAAACAAAACAGTCCTGTAAAGGTGCAGCAACACAAAACAGAAAACAACTACCCACAACCCATAGAGGGAAAACAGGCTGCCTAAGTATGGTTCTCAATCAGAGACAACAACTACCCACCACCCATAGAGGGAAAACAGGCTGCCTAAGTATGGTTCTCAATCAGAGACAACAACTACCCACAAATCATAGTGGGAAAACAGGCTGCCTAAGTATGGTTCTCAATCAGAGACAACAACTACCCACAACTATAGTGGGAAAACAGGCTGCCTAAGTATGGTTCTCAATGCACAGCGTGGTAATCAGAGACAACAACTACCCACAACTAATAGTGGGAAAACAGGCTGCCTAAGTATGGTTCTCAATCAGAGACAAAACACAACCCATAGAGGGAAAACAACCCAATAGAGGAAAACACCCACAACCCATAGAGGGAAAACAGGCTGCCTAAGTATGGTTCTCAATCAGAGAGAACAACTACCCACAACCCATAGTGGGAAAACAGGCTGCCTAAGTATGGTTCTCAATCAGAGACAACAACTACCCACAACTAATAGGGAAAACAGGCTGCCTAAGTATGGTTCTCAATCAGAGACAACAACTACCCACAACTAACAGTGGAAAACAGGCTGCCTAACTATGGTTCTCAATCAGAGACAACAACTACCCACAACTAACAGGGGAAAACAGGCTGCCTAAGTATGGTTCTCAATCAGAGACAACAACTACCCCACAACTAACAGTGGGAAAACAGGCTGCCTAAGTATGGTTCTCAATCAGAGACAACGACTACCCACAACCCATAGAGGGAAAACAGGCTGCCTAAGTATGGTTCTCAATCAGAGACAACAACTACCCACAACTAACAGTGGGAAAACAGGCTGCCTAAGTATGGTTCTCAATCAGAGACAACGACTACCCACCACCCATAGTGGGAAAACAGGCTGCCTAAGTATGGTTCTCAATCAGAGACAACGATCAACAGCTGCCTCTGATTGGGAACCATACCAGGACAAACACATAGAAATACCAAAACATAGAACAACACATAGAAGGCCACCCCAAATCACGCCCTGACCACCCCAACTCAGGCCCTGACCACCCCAACTCACGCCCTGACCACCCCAACTCCTGACCAGCCCCAGGCCCTGACCAGCCCAACTCAGGCCCTGACCACCCCAACTCAGGCCCTGACCACCACAACTCACGCCCTGACCACCCCAACTCACGCCCTGACCACCCCAACTCACGCATAAAAAAGGAACCAAGGTCAGGACGTGACAAAAGTAGTGCACTTTATTAGGGAATAGGGCCCTGGTCTATAGTAGTGTACTATATAGGGAATAGGGCTCTGGTCTATAGTAGTGTACTATATAGGGAATAGGGCTCTGGTCTATAGTAGTGCACTATATAGGGAATAGGGCTCTGGTCTAAAGTAGTGCACTATATAGGGAATAGGGCTCTGGTCTAAAGTAGTGCACTATATAGGGAATAGGGCTCTGGTCTAAAGTAGTGCACTATATAGGGAATAGGGTTCTATCTAAAGTAGTGCACTACATAGGGAATAGGGCTCTGGTCTATAGTAGTGTACTATATAGGGAATAGGGCTCTGGTCTATAGTAGTGCACTATATAGGGAATAGGGCTCTGGTCTAAAGTAGTGCACTATATAGGGAATAGGGCCCTGGTCTATAGTAGTGTACTATATAGGGAATAGGGCTCTGGTCTAAAGTAGTGTACTATATAGGGAATAGGGCTCTGGTCTAAAGTAGTTTACTATATAGGGAATAGGGTTCTGGTCTATAGTAGTGTACTATATAGGAATATATAGGGAATAGGGCTCTGGTCTAAAGTAGTGCACTATATAGGAATAGGGCTCTGGTCTAAAGTAGTGTACTATATAGGGAATAGGGCTCTGGTCTAAAGTAGTGCACTATATAGGGAATAGGGTGCCATTTGGGACGTGTATATATATACCATATGATGTCTTCGGAATTAGCCGATGGCTAATGATTAAATCAGGAAGGCAGACTGAAGCGTTAATGATAATTAGCTATCAGTCTCAACATGAAGCTGCGTTAATTAATGTGGCCCTGTGATCTCCTGATCAGCCTGTTTTATTTGGAACATCTTGTCTCATATTTCTACAACAGACCGCATGGAAAAGCATTGCAATTTATGTTTTCTTTATTATGATTCAACTCACATATGTTGACTTTGCAACTAATTATTAAGAACTTAGAAATCAACATAAGTTAAACGAAATCAACATAAAACTAAACACCATTTTTCAAGGCAACACCTCAACACCCACCACTTCGCAAGAACACAAGAACTTTCAAGGATGAAGTCAAGGTCAAAGTTTTTGTTGGATGATTTCTTGAAACTTCATCCCTCCCTCTCTTTTAGCAGAACAGCAAACTGAGTCTCTCTTCCCAACGGTGAAGTTCTCTGTTCTTTTATCAGAGGGTGGGAGGGTGGGAAGGGAGGGAGGGAGGGAGGGAAATGAGCAAGAGAGGAGGGAGGGAGGGAGGGGGAGAGGAGCAAGGGAGGGAGGGAGGGAAAGGAGCAAGAGAGGAGGGAGGGAGAGGAGCAAGGGAGGGAGGGAGGGAAAGGAGCAAGGGAGGGAGGGAGGGAAAGGAGCAAGAGGAGGGAGGGAGAAAGAGCAAGGAGGGAGGGAGGGAGGGAAAGGAGCAAGAGAGGAGGGAGGGAGGGAAAGGAGGAGGGAGGGGAGGGAAAGGAGCAAGGGAGGGAGGGAGGGAAAGGAGCAAGAGAGGAGGGAGGGAGCGAAAGGAGGGAGGGAGGGAGGGAAAGGAGGGAGGGAGGGAAAGGAGCAAGGGAGGGAGGGAGGGAAAGGAGCAAGAGAGGAGGGAGGGAAAGGAGCAAGGGAGGGAGGGAGGGAGGGAGGGAAAGGAGGGAGGGAGGGAGGGAAAGGAGCAAGGGAGGGAGGGAGGGAGGGAGGGAAAGGAGCAAGAGAGGAGGGAGGGCAAAGGAGCAAGGGAGGGAGGGAGGGAGGGAAAGGAGCAAGAGAGGAGGGAGGGAGGGAAAGGAGCAAGAGAGGAGGGAGGGAGAGGAGCAAGAGAGGAGGGAGGGAGAGGAGCAAGGGAGGGAGGGAGGGAAAGGAGCAAGGGAGGGAAAGGAGCAAGGGAGGGAGGGAGGGAAAGGAGCAAGAGAGGAGGGAGGGAGGGAAAGGAGGGGAGGGAGGGAAAGGAGCAAGAGAGGAGGGAGGGAAAGGAGCAAGGGAGGGAGGGAGGGAGGGGGAGAAAGGAGCAAGAGAGGAGGGAGGGAGGGAAAGGAGCAAGAGAGGAGGGAGGGAGGGAGAGGAGCAAGGGAGGGAGGGAGGGAAAGGAGCAAGAGAGGAGGGAGGGAGAGGAGCAAGAGAGGAGGGAGGGAGAGGAGCAAGGGAGGGAGGGAGGGAAAGGAGCAAGGGAGGGAAAGGAGCAAGGGAGGGAAAGGAGCAAGGGAGGGAGGGAAAGGAGCAAGAGAGGAGGGAGGGAGGGAAAGGAGGGAGGGAGGGAAAGGAGCAAAGAGAGGAGGGAGGGAAAGGAGCAAGAGAGGAGGGAGGGAGAGGAGCAAGAGAGGAGGGAGGGAGAGGAGCAAGGGAGGGAGGGAGGGAAAGGAGCAAGGGAGGGAAAGGAGCAAGGGAGGGAGGGAGGGAAAGGAGCAAGAGAGGAGGGAGGGAGGGAAAGGAGGGAGGGAGGGAAAGGAGCAAGAGAGGAGGGAGGGAAAGGAGCAAGGGAGGGAGGGAGGGAGGGAGGGAGGGGGAGAAAGGAGCAAGAGAGGAGGGAGGGAGGGAAAGGAGCAAGAGAGGAGGGAGGGAGGGAGAGGAGCAAGGGAGGGAGGGAGGGAAAGGAGCAAGAGAGGAGGGAGGGAGAGGAGCAAGAGAGGAGGGAGGGGAGAGGAGCAAGGGAGGGGAGGGAGGGAAAGGAGCAAGGGAGGGAAAGGAGCAAGGGAGGGAGGGAAAGGAGCAAGAGAGGAGGGAGGGAGGGAAAGGAGGGAGGGAGGGAAAGGAGCAAGAGAGGAGGGAGGGAAAGGAGCAAGGGAGGGAGGGAGGGAGGGAGGGGAGAAAGGAGCAAGAGAGGAGGGAGGGAGGGAAAGGAGCAAGAGAGGAGGGAGGGGAGGGAGAGGAGCAAGGGAGGGAGGGAGGGAAAGGAGCAAGAGAGGAGGGAGGGAGAGGAGCAAGAGAGGAGGGAGGGAGAGGAGCAAGGGAGGGAGGGAGGGAAAGGAGCAAGGGAGGGAAAGGAGCAAGGGAGGGAGGGAGGGAAAGGAGCAAGAGAGGAGGGAGGGAGGGAAAGGAGGGAGGGAGGGAAAGGAGCAAGAGAGGAGGGAGGGAAAGGAGCAAGGGAGGGAGGGAGGGAGGGAGGAGGGGGAGAAAGGAGCAAGAGAGGAGGGAGGGAGGGAAAGGAGCAAGAGAGGAGGGAGGGAGGGAGAGGAGCAAGGAAGGAAGGAAGGAAGGGAGGGAGGGAGGGAGGGAAAGGAGCAAGAGGGAGGGAGGGAAAGGAGCAAGAGGGAGGGAGGGAGGGAGGAAAGGAGAGGGAGGGAGGGAGGGAAATTGGGACAGGAGTGCAGAGAACAGGAGCAGCCTTGAAAGATAATCAATCATTCAGGAGAAGCAACGCCTGGGGCGTCCCAGCAAACGGAGCACTATGTGTACAGAATAGGTGATGAGAGGGAGGCAGGGTAGGAGAGAGAGAAAGAGAGATGGGGGTGGAGAAACAGAGAGAGGGAGGCAGGGTAGGAGAGAGAGAAAGAGAGATGGAGGGTGGAGAGGGAGAGAGAGGGAGAGTTTGGGCAGAGAGACAGAGAAAGAAAAGGGAGAAAGAGAGAACAAGGGAGTCCTGTTTCTGTTTCTCCTCCTACATTATACCTGACTAGACTGAACCATGGCATGCTGGTAGAAGTATGAATTACATTATACCTGACTAGACTGAACCATGGCATGCTGGTAGAAGTATGAATTACAAACAGACATTATACCTGACTAGACTGACCTATGGCATGCTGGTAGAGGTATGAATTACAAACAGACATTATACCTGACTAGACTGACCTATGGCATGCTGGTAGAAGTATGAATTACAAACAGACATTATACCTGACTAGACTGAACCATGGCATGCTGGTAGAAGTATGAATTACAGGCCAGGTTTAGCTGGGTGGGTGGTGGGCCAGGTTTAGCTGGGAGGGTGGTGGGCCAGGTTTAGCTGGGAGGATGGTGGGCCAGGTTTAGCTGGGAGGGTGGTGGGCCAGGTTTAGCTGGGGGTGGTGGGCCAGGTTTAGCTGGGAGGGCGGTGGGCCAGGTTTAGCTGGGAGGGTGGTGGTCCAGGTTTAGCTGGGAGGTGGTGGTCCAGGTTTAGCTGGGAGGGTGGTGGGCCAGGTTTAGCTGAGAGGTGGTGGGCCAGGTTTAGCTGGGAGGGTGGTGGGCCAGGTTTAGCTGGGAGGGTGGTGGGCCAGGTTAGCTGGGAGGGTGGTGGGCCAGGTTTAGCTGGGAGGGTGGTGGGCCAGGTTTAGCTGGGAGGGTGGTGGGCCAGGTTTAGCTGGGAGGGTGGTGGGCCAAGTTTAGCTGGGAGGGTGGTGGGCCAGGTTTAGCTGGGAGGGTGGTGGGCCAGGTTTAGCTGGGAGGGTGGTGGGCCAGGTTTAGCTGGGAGGGTGGTGGGCCAGGTTTAGCTGGGAGGTGGTGAGCCAGGTTTAGCTGGGAGGGTGGTGGGCCAGGTTTAGCTGGGAGGATGGTGGGCCAGGTTTAGCTGGGAGGGTGGTGGGCCAGGTTTAGCTGGGAGGGTGGTGGGCCAGGTTTAGCTGGGAGGTGGTGGGCCAGGTTTAGCTGGGAGGGTGGTGGGCCTGGTTTAGCTGTAAAGAGGTCAGCCAGGTTTAGCTGGGAGGGTGGTGGGCCAGGTTTAGCGGAGGTGGTGGGCCAGGTTTAGCTGTAAAGAGGTCAGCCAGGTTTAGCTGGGTGGTGGTGGGCCAGGTTTAGCTGTAAAGAGGTCGTGGGCCAGGTTTAGCTGGGTGGTGGTGGGCCAGGTTTAGCTGGGAGGTGGTGGGCCAGGTTTAGCTGTAAAGAGGTCAGCCAGGTTTAGCTGGGTGGTGGTGGGCCAGGTTTAGCTGTAAAGAGGTCGTGGGCCAGGTTTAGCTGGGTGGTGGTGGGCCAGGTTTAGCTGTAAAGAGGTCGTGGGCCAGGTTTAGCTGTAAAGAGGTCAGCCAGGTTTAGCTGGGTGGTGGTGGGCCAGGTTTAGCTGTAAAGAGGTCAGCCAGGTTTAGCTGGGTGGTGGTGGGCCAGGTTTAGCTTTAAAGAGGTCGTGGGCCAGGTTTAGCTGGGTGGTGGTGGGCCAGGTTTAGCTGGGTGGTGGTTGACCAGGTTTCTGTCCTGACTGTTGATCTGTGAAGTGATGGAGAACGACACTCTCTGGATTGAAGAGAAAGGCTATCATTAAGATACACTACAATGTGTATTTGTCTGACTGGCTTTGTTTCCAAGGAAATCCACATTTACACAATCATTGTATATCATTTGTTATTTCATCTGTCTGCTACATTATTACTGTGATGGAACAAGTAGCAGCCTGGTCATGATGTCTGTCTGCTACATTATTACTGTGATGGAACAAGTAGCAGCCTGGTCATGATGTCTGTCTGCTACATTATTACTGTGATGGAACAAGTAGCAGCCTGGTCATGATGTCTGTCTGCTACATTATTACTGTGATGGAACAAGTAGCAGCCTGGTCATGATGTCTGTCTGCTACATTATTACTGTGATGGAACAAGTAGAAGCCTGGTCATGATGTCTGTCTGCTACATTATTACTGTGATGGAACAAGTAGCAGCCTGGTCATGATGTCTGTCTGCTACATTATTACTGTGATGGAACAAGTAGCAGCCTGGTCATGATGTCTGTCTGCTACATTATTACTGTGATGGAACAAGTAGCAGCCTGGTCATGATGTCTGTCTGCTACATTATTACTGTGATGGAACAAGTAGCAGCCTGGTCATGATGTCTGTCTGCTACATTATTACTGTGATGGAACAAGTAGCAGCCTGGTCATGATGTCTGTCTGCTACATTATTACTGTGATGGAACAAGTAGCAGCCTGGTCGTGATGATATCTATCTGTCTGCTACATTATTACTGTGATGGAACAAGCAGCAGCCTGGTCATGATGATATCTATCTGTCTGTGTCACGGCTTTCTTCCTGGGAAGGAGAGGCGGACCAAAACGCAGCGTGGTTGAAGTTCATGGTTCTTTAATAAGAGACACTAAACATGAACAAACTTACAAAACAATAAACGTGAAAACCGAAACAGTCCTAACTGGTGCATAAAACACAAAGACAGGAAACAATCACCCACAAAATACCCAAAGAATATGGCTGCCTAAATATGGCTCCCAATCAGAGACAACGATAAACACCTGCCTCTGAGAACCAATCCAGGCAACCATAGACTTATCTAGACACCTAAAAGAACACAACCCCATAATCTACAAAAAACCCTAGACAAGACGAAAACACATAAATCACCCATGTCACACCCTAACCAAAATAATAAAGAAAACAAAGATAACGAAGGCCAGGGCGTGACAGTACCACCCCCCCCCCCAAAGGTGTGGACTCCCGGCCGCACACCTAAACCCATAGTGGAGGGTCTGGGTGGGCGTCTGTCCACGGTGGGGGCTCTGGCGCGGGATGTGGACCCCACTCTCCACCATAGTCTTAGTCTGTTTTTGTAGCATCCCAGGAACGGCGACCCTCGTCGCCGACCTAGGATTGGTAACCCTACTAAATGGTCCCACTGGACTGAGGGGCAGCTCCAGACTGAGGTAGCTCAGGACTGAGAGGTAGCTCAGGCTGGTTGATGGCTCTGGCAGCTTCTGGCTAAATGGCGGCTCATGACAGACAGGAGACTCTGGCGGCAGCCTGGTCAGGAAGATATCCATCTATCTGCTACATTATTACTGTGATGGAACATGTTTCTCTGCCGGTTTTAAAGTGGTGTTAGACTCCCAACTGGGCCCCTAGATCGTCCCATAGGGCCCTGGTCAAAAGCAGTGACCTGTATAGTGAACAGGATGCCATTTGGGATTCACTTTAGTCTCCTGTTGCGTCTCCTGACTGTCTGTCGGTGACAAGGTGACTTTGACTCACGTTACAGATGTTATTCTGATTGGATGGATTGCGGCACACCAATAACCATTTTGTCTAGTGGATTTTTAATGTGTTTACTGAAGACAGAGGACTTGTAAAATGATGATTGTGCCTGAATTAGATTAGACGTTTCTTTCTGTTTTCTGAACGAACTGTTCCCATTTCCTTCAAGGAATGGCAGTGCACTTCTGACAGTAGTACAAAGGCATCTTCCGTGTCACAGCCTCTATTTGCTCTGATACAGGTACTATTATAGTCTACAGATACAGCCTCTATTTGCTCTGATACAGGTACTATTATAGTCTACAGATACAGCCTCTATTTGTTCTGATACAGGTACTATTATAGTCTACAGATACAGCCTCTATTTGATACAGGTACTATTATAGTCTACAGATACAGCCTCTATTTGCTCTGATACAGGTACTATTATAGTCTTTACAGCCTCTATTTGCTCTGATACAGGTACTATTATAGTCTACAGATACAGCCTCTATTTGCTCTGATACAGGTACTATTATAGTCTACAGATACAGCCTCTATTTGCTCTGATACAGGTACTATTATAGTCTACAGATACAGCCTCTATTTGCTCTGATACAGGTACTATTATAGTCTACAGATACAGCCTCTATTTGCTCTGATACAGGTACTATTATAGTCTACAGATACAGCCTCTATTTGCTCTGATACAGGTACTATTATAGTCTACAGATACAGCCTCTATTTGCTCTGATACAGGTACTATTATAGTCTACAGATACAGCCTCTATTTGCTCTGATACAGGTACTATTATAGTCTACAGATACAGCCTCTATTTGCTCTGATACAGGTACTATTATAGTCTACAGATACAGCCTCTATTTGCTCTGATACAGGTACTATTATAGTCTACAGATACAGCCTCTATTTGCTCTGATACAGGTACTATTATAGCTCTACAGATACAGCCTCTATTTGCTCTGATACAGGTACTATTATAGTCTACAGATTCAGCCTCTATTTGCTCTGATACAGGTACTATTATAGTCTACAGATACAGCCTCTATTTGCTCTGATACAGGTACTATTTATAGTCTACAGATACAGCCTCTATTTGCTCTGATACAGGTACTATTATAGTCTACAGATACAGCCTCTATTTGCTCTGATACAGGTACTATTATAGTCTACAGATACAGCCTCTATTTGCTCTGATACAGGTACTATTATAGTCTACAGATACAGCCTCTATTTGCTCTGATACAGGTACTATTATAGTCTACAGATACAGCCTCTATTTGCTCTGATACAGGTACTATTATAGTCTACAGATACAGCCTCTATTTGCTCTGATACAGGTACTATTATAGTCTACAGATACAGACTCTATTTGCTCTGATACACGTACTATTATAGTCTACAGATACAGCCTCTATTTGCTCTGATACAGGTACTATTATAGTCTACAGATACAGCCTCTATTTGCTCTGATACAGGTACTATTATAGTCTACAGATACAGCCTCTATTTGCTCTGATACAGGTACTATTATAGTCTACAGATACAGCCTCTATTTGCTCTGATACAGGTACTATTATAGTCTACAGATACAGCCTCTATTTGCTTTGATACAGGTACTATTATAGTCTACAGATACAGGTACTATTATAGTCTACAGATACAGCCTCTATTTGCTCTGATACAGGTAATATTATAGTCTACAGATTCAGCCTCTATTTGCTCTGATACAGGTACTATTATAGTCTACAGATACAGCCTCTATTTGCTCTGATACAGGTACTATTATAGTCTACAGATACAGCCTCTATTTGCTCTGATACAGGTACTATTATAGTCTACAGATACAGCCTCTATTTGCTCTGATACAGGTACTATTATAGTCTACAGATACAGCCTCTATTTGCTCTGATACAGGTAATATTATAGTCTACAGATACAGCCTCTATTTGCTCTGATACAGGTACTATTATAGTCTACAGATACAGCCTCTATTTGCACTGATACAGGTAATATTATAGTCTACAGATACAGCCTCTATTTGCTCTGATACAAATACTATTATAGTCTACCGATACAGCCTCTATTTGCTCTGATACAGGTACTATTATAGTCTACAGATACAGCCTCTATTTGCTCTGATACAGGTAATATTATAGTCTACAGATACAGCCTCTATTTGCTCTGATACAAATACTATTATAGTGTACCGATACAGCCTCTATTTGCTCTGATACAGGTACTATTATAGTCTACAGATACAGCCTCTATTTGCTCTGATACAGGTACTATTATAGTCTACAGATACAGCCTCTATTTGCTCTGATACAAATACTATTATAGTCTACCGATACAGCCTCTATTTGCTCTGATACAGGTACTATTATAGTCTACAGATTCAGCCTCTATTTGCTCTGATACAGGTAATATTATAGTCTACAGATACAGCCTCTATTTGCTCTGATACAGGTACTATTATAGTCTACAGATACAGGTACTATTATAGTCTACAGATACAGGTACTATTATAGTCTACAGATACAGCCTCTATTTGCTCTGATACAGGTACTATTATAGTCTACAGATACAGCCTCTATTTGCTCTGATACAGGTACTATTATAGTCTACAGATACAGCCTCTATTTGCTCTGATACAGGTACTATTATAGTCTACAGATACAGCCTCTATTTGCTCTGATACAGGTACTATTATAGTCTACAGATACAGGTACTATTATAGTCTACAGATACAGCCTCTATTTGCTCTGATACAGGTACTATTATAGTCTACAGATACAGGTACTATTATAGTCTACAGATACAGGTACTATTATAGTCTACAGATACAGCCTCTATTTGCTCTGATACAGGTAATATTATTGTCTACAGATACAGCAGGTATATTATAGTCTACAGATACAGCCTCTATTTGCTCTGATACAGGTACTATTATAGTCTACAGATTCAGCCTCTATTTGCTCTGATACAGGTACTATTATAGTCTACAGATACAGCCTCTATTTGCTCTGATACAGGTACTATTATAGTCTACAGATACAGCCTCTATTTGCTCTGATACAGGTACTATTATAGTCTACAGATACAGCCTCTATTTGCTCTGATACAGGTACTATTATAGTCTACAGATACAGCCTCTATTTGCTCTGATACAGGTACTATTATAGTCTACAGATACAGCCTCTATTTGCTCTGATACAGGTAATATTATAGTCTACAGATACAGCCTCTATTTGCTCTGATACAGGTACTATTATAGTCTACAGATACAGCCTCTATTTGCACTGATACAGGTAATATTATAGTCTACAGATACAGCCTCTATTTGCTCTGATACAAATACTATTATAGTCTACAGATACAGCCTCTATTTGCTCTGATACAGGTACTATTATAGTCTACAGATACAGCCTCTATTTGCTCTGATACAGGTAATATTATAGTCTACAGATACAGCCTCTATTTGCTCTGATACAAATACTATTATAGTCTACAGATACAGCCTCTATTTGCTCTGATACAGGTACTATTATAGTCTACAGATACAGCCTCTATTTGCTCTGATACAGGTACTATTATAGTCTACAGATACAGCCTCTATTTGCTCTGATACAGGTACTATTATAGTCTACAGATCTATTTGCTCTGATACAGGTACTATTATAGTCTACAGATACAGCCTCTATTTGCTCTGATACAGGTACTATTATAGTCTACAGATACAGCCTCTATTTGCTCTGATACAGGTACTATTATAGTCTACAGATACAGCCTCTATTTGCTCTGATACAGGTACTATTAGTCTACAGATACAGGTACTATTATAGTCTACAGATACAGGTACTATTATAGTCTACAGATACAGCCTCTATTTGCTCTGATACAGGTACTATTATAGTCTACAGATACAGCCTCTATTTGCTCTGATACAGGTACTATTATAGTCTACAGATACAGCCTCTATTTGCTCTGATACAGGTACTATTATAGTCTACAGATACAGCCTCTATTTGCTCTGATACAGGTACTATTATAGTCTACAGATACAGGTACTATTATAGTCTACAGATACAGCCTCTATTTGCTCTGATACAGGTACTATTATAGTCTACAGATACAGGTACTATTATAGTCTACAGATACAGGTACTATTATAGTCTACAGATACAGCCTCTATTTGCTCTGATACAGGTAATATTATTGTCTACAGATACAGGTAATATTATAGTCTACAGATACAGCCTCTATTTGCTCTGATACAGGTACTATTATAGTCTACAGATTCAGCCTCTATTTGCTCTGATACAGGTACTATTATAGTCTACAGATACAGCCTCTATTTGCTCTGATACAGGTACTATTATAGTCTACAGATACAGCCTCTATTTGCTCTGATACAGGTACTATTATAGTCTACAGATACAGCCTCTATTTGCTCTGATACAGGTAATATTATAGTCTACAGATACAGCCTCTATTTGCTCTGATACAGGTACTATTATAGTCTACAGATACAGCCTCTATTTGCACTGATACAGGTAATATTATAGTCTACAGATACAGCCTCTATTTGCTCTGATACAAATACTATTATAGTCTACAGATACAGCCTCTATTTGCTCTGATACAGGTACTATTATAGTCTACAGATACAGCCTCTATTTGCTCTGATACAGGTAATATTATAGTCTACAGATACAGCCTCTATTTGCTCTGATACAAATACTATTATAGTCTACCGATACAGCCTCTATTTGCTCTGATACAGGTACTATTATAGTCTACAGATTCAGCCTCTATTTGCTCTGATACAGGTAATATTATAGTCTACAGATACAGCCTCTATTTGCTCTGATACAGGTACTATTATAGTCTACAGATACAGGTACTATTATAGTCTACAGATACAGGTACTATTATAGTCTACAGATACAGCCTCTATTTGCTCTGATACAGGTACTATTATAGTCTACAGATACAGCCTCTATTTGCTCTGATACAGGTACTATTATAGTCTACAGATACAGCCTCTATTTGCTCTGATACAGGTACTATTATAGTCTACAGATACAGCCTCTATTTGCTCTGATACAGGTACTATTATAGTCTACAGATACAGGTACTATTATAGTCTACAGATACAGCCTCTATTTTCTCTGATACAGGTACTATTATAGTCTACAGATACAGGTACTATTATAGTCTACAGATACAGGTACTATTATAGTCTACAGATACAGCCTCTATTTGCTCTGATACAGGTAATGTTATGGCCTTATTTTAGATAGCACATCTGTGGTGGTATTGGACTGGATTCCTCAGAGGGTGATAGATAGCACAGCCAATAGGAGAGCATCTGTGGTGGTATTGGACAGGATTCCTCAGAGGGTGATAGATAGCACAGCCAATAGGAGAGTATCTGTGGTGGTATTGGACTGGATTCCTCAGAGGGTGATATATAGCACAGCCAATAGGAGAGTATCTGTGGTGGTATAGGACTGGATTCCTCAGAGGGTGATGGATAGCACAGCCAATAGGAGAGTATCTGTGGTGGTATTGGACTGGATTCCTCAGAGGGTGATGGATAGCACAGCCAATAGGAGAGTATCTGTGGTGGTATTGGACAGGATTCCTCAGAGGGTGATAGATAGCACAGCCAATAGGAGAGTATCTGTGGTGGTATTGGACAGGATTCCTCAGAGGCTGATGGATAGCACAGCCAATAGGAGAGTATCTGTGGTGGTATTGGACAGGATTCCTCAGAGGGTGATGGATAGCACAGCCAATAGGAGAGTATCTGTGGTGGTAGTGGACAGGATTCCTCAGAGGGTGATAGATAGCACAGCCAATAGGAGAGTATCTGTGGTGGTATTGGACTGGATTCCTCAGAGGGTGATGGATAGCACAGCCAATAGGAGAGTATCTGTGGTGGTATTGGACAGGATTCCTCAGAGAGTGATAGATAGCACAGCCAATAGGAGAGTATCTGTGGTGGTATTGGACTGGATTCCTCAGAGGGTGATAGATAGCACAGCCAATAGGAGAGTATCTGTGGTGGTATTGGACAGGATTCCTCAGAGAGTGATAGATAGCACAGCCAATAGGAGAGTATCTGTGGTGGTATTGGACAGGATTCCTCAGAGAGTGATAGATAGCACAGCCAATAGGAGAGTATCTGTGGTGGTATTGGTATATAGGAGGCTTTATTAGAGGAGATTACTCAACACATGGCACTATTCAGCACTTTGTGTGTGTGTGTGTGTCTGTGTCTGTGTGTGTGTGTGTGTGTGTGTGTGTGCGTGTGTGCGTGTTACAGCACGCTGAACGGTGGGCCAGGATACAGGAAACAGTCTCCTCTATTCTCCTGGTTATCAGGCCTCTGTTTGGAAAGTCGAAGATTTATTTAGGGACATAATGCCAGCTGGTGATTCTCAATATGGCCCCATTCACCCCTGTCCAAGTGTTTGCCCTCAAATTCGACCCGGAAAGTTCATTTAAAGTTTTACTGGTTGATCTAGAGGTTAGTTGAGGTTACTTAAAAAGACTACACTATACAAGGGGATAGGGATGGAGTCAGAGACTTCTGATCGATGCCAACCCAGTCCAGACACAACTACTGCACTATTCAAGGGGATAGGGATGGAGACAGAGACTTCTGATCGATGCCAACCCAGTCCAGACAGAACTACTGCACTATTCAAGGGGATAGGGATGGAGACAGAGACTTCTGATCGATGCCAACCCAGTCCAGACAGAACTACTGCACTATACAAGGGGATAGGGATGGAGACAGAGACTTCTGATCGATGCCAACCCAGTCCAGACACAACTACTGCACTATACAAGGGGATAGGGATGCAGACAGACACTTCTGATCGATGCCAACCCAGTCCAGACACAACTACTGCACTATACAAGGGGATAGGGATGGAGACAGAGACTTCTGATCGATGCCAACCCAGTCCAGACAGAACTACTGCACTATACAAGGGGATAGGGATGGAGACAGAGACTTCTGATCGATGCCAACCCAGTCCAGACAGAACTACTGCACTATACAAGGGGATAGGGATGGAGTCAGAGACTTCTGATCGATGCCAACCCAGTCCAGACAGTTCCATCACTGACCTCTGACCTCGGGGTTAATACAGAACACCTATTACATTCATTACCTTTAGTTCGATGCAATAGATTCACAACAACAGAATGCTTGCACATCAAATGGCACCCTATTCCCTACGTATATAGTGCACTACTTTAGACCAGAGCCCTATTCCCTATATAGTTCACTACTTTAGACCAGAGCCCTATTCCCTATATAGTACACTACTTTAGACCAGAGCCCTATTCCCTATATAGTGCACTACTTTAGACCAGAGCCCTATTCCCTATATAGTGCACTACTTTAGACCAGAGCCCTATTCCCTATATAGTACACTACTATAGACCAGAGCCCTATTCCCTATATAGTGCACTACTTTAGACCAGAGCCCTATTCCCTATATAGTACACTACTTTAGACCAGAGCCCTATTCCATATATAGTACACTACTTTAGACCAGAGCCCTATTCCCTATATAGTACACTACTATAGACCAGAGCCCTATTCCCTATATAGTACACTACTATAGACCAGAGCCCTATTCCCTATATAGTGCGCTACTTTTGACCAGAGCCCTATTCCCTATATAGTACACTACTATAGACCAGGGCCCTATTCCCTATATAGTGCACTACTTTAGACCAGAGCCCTATTCCCTATATAGTACACTACTTTAGACCAGAGCCCTATTCCATATATAGTACACTACTTTAGACCAGAGCCCTATTCCCTATATAGTACACTACTATAGACCAGAGCCCTATTCCCTATATAGTACACTACTATAGACCAGAGCCCTATTCCCTATATAGTGCGCTACTTTTGACCAGAGCCCTATTCCCTATATAGTACACTACTATAGACCAGGGCCCTATTCCCTATATAGTGCACTACTTTAGACCAGAGCCCTATTCCCTATATAGTGCACTACTTTAGACCAGAGCCCTATTCCCTATATAGTGCACTACTTTAGACCCGAGCCCTATTCCCTATATAGTACACTACGTTAGACCAGAACCCTATTCCCTATATAGTACACTACTATAGACCAGAGCCCTATTCCCTACATAGTGCACTACTTTAGACCAGATCCTATAGGTATCTGGTCAAAAGCAGTGCGCTGTATTGGACATAGGGTGGGATTTGGGACACATACACTGACTTCCTTCTCTTCACTCTAATCAAGAGGACATGAGAGGACCACAGGACTTCTCTTCCCTCTAATCAAGAGGACATGAGAAGACCATAGGACTTCCTTCTCTTCCCTCTAATCAAGGGGACATGAGAGGACCACAGGACTCCTCTTCCCTCTAATCAAGAGGACATGAGAGGACCACAGGACTTCTCTTCCCTCTAATCAAGAGGGCATGAGAGGACCACAGGACTTCCTTCTCTTCCCTCTAATCAAGAGGACATGAGAGGATCACAGAACTTCCTTCTCTTCCCTCTAATCAAGGGGACATGAGAGGACCACAGGACTTCTCTTCCCTCTAATCAAGAGGACATGAGAGGACCACAGGACTTCTCTTCCCTCTAATCAAGAGGATATGAGAGGACCACAGGACTTCTCTTCCCTCTAATCAAGAGGACATGAGAGGACCACAGGACTTCTCTTCCCTCTAATCAAGAGGACATGAGAGGACCACAGGACTTCTCTTCACTCTAATCAAGAGGACATGAGAGGACCACAGGACTTCTCTTCCCTCTAATCAAGAGGACATGAGAGGACCAAATGACTTCTCTTCCCTCTAATCAAGAGGACATGAGAGGACCACAGGACTTCTCTTCCCTCTAATCAAAGAGGACATGAGAGGACCACAGGATTTCACAGTCTATGGACCAGATCTGTCTGAGGAAAGCCATGGAAGACAAGTTCAGACTGAGGTGTGTGTGTGTGTGTGTGTGTGTGTGTGTGTGTGTGTGTGTGTCATCCAGGTCACTAACCTCTATTACTGGTCAAAGGGTTTCAATTATTGCTTCCTGGTTGGTGAAAAATATTTGGAGGGAGAGGAGAAGAGATCTCTCTTTAACCAACCAGGAAGCAATAATTGAGACAGAGAGAGAGAGAGAGAGAAGTAGAGGGAGGGAGACATTGGGAGAGAAGTAGAGAGAGAGAGAGAGAGAGAGAAAAGAGCCATTAAATTCTACAACCACCTAAAAGGAAGCGATTCACAAACCTTCCATAACAAAGCCATCACCTACAGAGAGATGAACCTGGAGAAGAGTCCCCTAAGCAAGCTGGTCCTGGGGCTCTGTTCACAAACACAAACACACCCTACAGAGCCCCAGGACAACAGCACAATTAGACCCAACCAAATCATGAGAAAACAAAAAGATAATTACTTAACACATTGGAAAGAATTAACAAAAAAACAGAGCAAACTAGAATGCTATTTGGCCCTAAACAGAGAGTACACAGCGGCAGAATACCTGACCACTGTGACTGACCCAAAATTAAGGAAAGCTTTGACTATGTACAGACTCAGTGAGCATAGCCTTGCTATTGAGAAAGGCCGCCGTAGGCAGACATGGCTCTCAAGAGAAGACAGGCTATGTGCTCACTGCCCACAAAATGAGGTGGAAACTGAGCTGCACTTCCTAACCTCCTGCCCAATGTATGACCATATTAGAGATACATATTTCCCCCAGATCACACAGATCCACAAAGAATTCGAAAACAAATCCAATTTTGAAAAACTCCCATATCTACTGGGTGAAATTCCACAGTGTGCCATCACAGCAGCAAGATTTGTGACCTGTTGCCACGAGAAAAGGGCAACCAGTGAAGAACAAACACCATTGTAAATACAACCCATATTTATGCTTATTCATTTTATCTTGTGTCCTTTAACTATTTGTACATTATATATATATATATATAATATGACATTTGTAATGTCTTTACTGTTTTGAAACTTCTGTATGTGTAATGTTTACTGTTAATTTTTGTTGTTTTTCACTTTATATATATTCACTTTGTATGTTGTCTACCTCACTTGCTTTGGCAATGTTAACACATGTTTCCCATGCCAATAAAGCCCTTGAATTGAATTGAATTGAATTGAGAGAGAGGATGAGAGAAGTAGAGGGAGAGAGAGAGAGAAGATGAGAGAGATAGAGAGGATGAGAGAAGTAGAGGGAGGGAGACATTAGGAGAGAAATAGAGAGAGGATGAGAGAAATAGAGGGAGAGAGAGAGAGAGGATGAGAGAAGTAGAGGGAGAGAGAGAGAGGATGAGAGAAGTAGAGAGAGAGAGGATGAGAGAAGTAGAGGGAGAGAGAGAGAGGATGAGAGAAGTAGAGAGAGAGAGGATGAGAGAGAGTGAGAGAGGTAGAGAGAAGTCGAGAGAGAGGATGAGAGAGGTAGAGACAGAGAGAGAGGATGAGAGAAGTAGAGAGAGAGAGGTAGAGAGAAGTCGAGAGAGAGGATGAGAGAGGTAGAGACAGAGAGAGAGGGAGAGAGAGGTAGAGAGAAGTCGAGAGAGAGAGAGGTAGAGAGAGACAGGGAGAGAGAGAGGTAGAGAGAGGTAGAGAGAAGTCGAGAGAGAGGTAGAGACAGAGAGAGAGGATGAGAGAAGTAGAGAGAGAGGTAGAGACAGAGAGAGAGGTAGAGACAGAGAGAGAGGTAGAGACAGAGAGAGAGGATGAGAGAAGTAGAGAGAGAGGTAGAGACAGAGAGAGAGGTAGAGACAGAGAGAGAGGTAGAGACAGAGAGAGAGGTAGAGACAGGGAGAGAGAGAGAGAGGTAGAGAGAGAGAGGTAGAGACAGAGAGAGAGGTAGAGACAGAGAGAGAGGTAGAGAGAAGTCGAGAGAGAGGTAGAGAGAAGTAGAGAGAGAGAGAGGTAGAGACAGGGAGAGAGAGAGAGAGGTAGAGACAGAGAGAGAGGTAGAGACAGAGAGAGAGGTAGAGAGAAGTCGAGAGAGAGGTAGAGAGAGGTAGAGAGAGAGAGAGGTAGAGGGAGAGAGAGGTAGAGACAGGGAGCAAGAACAACACGGAGAGAAAGCTACAGACATATTTTATTTAACCTTTAGGCAAGTCAGTTAAGAACAAATTCTTATTTTCAATGACGGCCTAGGAACAGTGGGTTAACTGGTCTAGGAACAGTGGGTTAACTGGTCTAGGAACAGTGGGTTAACTGGTCTAGGAACAGTGGGTTAACTGGTCTAGGAACAGTGGGTTAACTTGTCTAGGAACAGTGGGTTAACTGGTCTAGGAACAGTGGGGTTAACGGGTCTAGGAACAGTGGGTTAACTGGTCTAGGAACAGTGGGTTAACTGGTCTAGGAACAGTGGGTTAACTGGTCTAGGAACAGTGGGTTAACTGGTCTAGGAACAGGGGGTTAACTGGTCTAGGAACAGTGGGGTTAACGGGTCTAGGAACAGTGGGGTTAACTGGTCTAGGAATTGGGGGTTAACTGGTCTAGGAACAGTGGGGTTAACTGGTCTAGGAACAGTGGGGTTAACTGGTCTAGGAACAGGGGGTTAACTGGCCTAGGAACAGTGGGGTTAACGGGTCTAGGAACAGTGGGGTTAACTGGTCTAGGAACAGTGGGGTTAACTGGTCTAGGAACAGTGGGTTAACTGGTCTAGGAACAGTGGGTTAACTGGTCTAGGAACAGTGGGTTAACTGCCTTGTTCAGAGGCAGAACAACAGACTTTTACCTTGTCAGCTCCGGGGTTTGAACTTTCAACCTTCTGATTACTAGTCCAACGCACTAACCACTAGGCTACCTGCCCTCCCACTAACCACTAGGATACCTGCCCTCCCAACTAACCACTAGGCTACCTGCCCTCCCAACTAACCACTAGGATACCTGCCTCCCCAACTTACTCAACATGTTTTTAAGAAAGAGATAAACACTTATGAACAACAACTCAATTCAATCAGAATATAATTTTTTAGCGCCTCAAAATTGAGACGTTTAGACTCTCGCTAGCAAGTTACACAACCAAAACCTAGCCAGCAGGCTAACAAGCTAGACAGAAACATTGAACTAGAACAAACCTAGCAAGTTACACAACCAAAACCTAGCCAGCAGGCTAACAAGCGAGACAGAAACATTGAACTAGAACAAACCTAGCAAGGAACAAAACCTAGCCAGCAGGCTAACAAGCTAGACAGAAACATTGAACTAGAACAAACCTAGCAAGTTACACTGGTCAAAACCTAGCCAGCAGGCTAACAAGCTAGACAGAAACATTGAACTAGAACAAACCTAGCAAGTTACACAACCAAAACCTAGCCAGCAGGCTAACAAGCTAGACAGAAACATTGAACTAGAACAAACCTAGCAAGTTACACAACCAAAACCTAGCCAGCAGGCTAACAAGCTAGACAGAAACATTGAACTAGAACAAACCTAGCAAGTTACACAACCAAAACCTAGCCAGCAGGCTAACAAGCTAAACAGAAACATTGAACTAGAACAAACCTAGCAAGTTACACAACCAAAACCTAGCCAGCAGGCTAACAAGCTAGACAGAAACATTGAACTAGAACAAACCTAGCAAGTTACACAACCAAAACCTAGCCAGCAGGCTAACAAGCTAGACAGAAACATTGAACTAGAACAAACCTAGCAAGTTACACAACCAAAACCTAGCCAGCAGGCTAACAAGCTAGACAGAAACATTGAACTAGAACAAACCTAGCAAGTTACACAACCAAAACCTAGCCAGCAGGCTAACAAGCTAGACAGAAACATTGAACTAGAACAAACCTAGCAAGTTACACAACCAAAACCTAGCCAGCAGGCTAACAAGCTAGACAGAAACATTGAACTAGAACAAACCTAGCAAGTTACACAACCAAAACCTAGCCAGCAGGCTAACAAGCTAGACAGAAACATTGAACTAGAACAAACCTAGCAAGTTACACAACCAAAACCTAGCCAGCAGGCTAACAAGCTAGACAGAAACATTGAACTAGAACAAACCTAGCAAGTTACACAACCAAAACCTAGCCAGCAGGCTAACAAGCTAGACAGAAACATTGAACTAGAACAAACCTAGCAAGTTACACAACCAAAACCTAGCCAGCAGGCTAACAAGCTAGACAGAAACATTGAACTAGAACAAACCTAGCAAGTTACACAACCAAAACCTAGCCAGCAGGCTAACAAGCTAGACAGAAACATTGAACTAGAACAAACCTAGCAAGTTACACAACCAAAACCTAGCCAGCAGGCTAACAAGCTAGACAGAAACATTGAACTAGAACAAACCTAGCAAGTTACACAACCAAAACCTAGCCAGCAGGCTAACAAGCTAGACAGAAACATTGAACTAGAACAAACCTAGCAAGTTACACAACCAAAACCTAGCCAGCAGGCTAACAAGCTAGACAGAAACATTGAACTAGAACAAACCTAGCAAGTTACACAACCAAAACCTAGCCAGCAGGCTAACAAGCTAGACAGAAACATTGAACTAGAACAAACCTAGCAAGTTACACAACCAAAACCTAGCCAGCAGGCTAACAAGCTAGACAGAAACATTGAACTAGAACAAACCTAGCAAGTTACACAACCAAAACCTAGCCAGCAGGCTAACAAGCTAGACAGAAACATTGAACTAGAACAAACCTAGCAAGTTACACAACCAAAACCTAGCCAGCAGGCTAACAAGCTAGACAGAAACATTGAACTAGAACAAACCTAGCAAGTTACACAACCAAAACCTAGCCAGCAGGCTAACAAGCTAGACAGAAACATTGAACTAGAACAAACCTAGAAAGGGGAGAGAGTAAATTTTAAAAAAGGAGCACGGACTCTAACGCTAAACATATCTTCTGGGTTTTCTTTGTGGGCAGATCTTTCACTCTTTTTGTTTTTGTTTTTGTTGCTGTTTTTGTAGCTAAATTAGCGCTAGCTAGCAAACAGCAGCAAGACAAAACTAAAATGGTTGCCATGGCTACAGTAGAGCAGAACAGCAGCAGTAGCAGCAGAGCCCACAGGCACCATGTCCCTCAGCGCGTAGTCCGTTCTCTACCCCTGCAGAGGCCAAAAATAACACAACGAGGAAAGCTTTTTAGCAGAAACTACTAAAAGGAGAGGCCTAGAAACCTTTTATCGCAGAGCGGTGATTTGAGGTATCTCATCTTTCTCACTGACCAGCCAAATGCATGGCGGTCAGCCGCCTGCTCTGACACTCCATGGCTGCCATGAGGGATGAGTTCACCAAACTGGAGGGAGAGGTGGTGGTCCTGCTGAGGGAGAGGGAGAGCAAACAGCCACCAGACATTCACACCGTAGAGGAGCTCCTAACCAAGGTGTAAACAGCAACCGGACATCCACACCGTAGAGGAGCTCCTAACCAAGGTGTAAACAGCAACCAGACATCCTTAGAGGGGCTCCTAACCAAGGTGTAAACAGTCACCAGACATCCTTAGAGGAGCTCCTAACCAAGGTGTAAACAGCAACCAGACATCCTTAGAGGAGCTCCTAACCAAGGTGTAAACAGCAACCAGACATCCTGAGAGGAGCTCCTAACCAAGGTGTAAACAGCAACCAGACATCCTTAGAGGAGCTCCTAACCAGGGTGTAAACAGCAACCAGACATCCTGAGAGGAGCTCCTAACCAAGGTGTAAACAGCCACCAGACATCCTTAGAGGGGCTCCTAACCAAGGTGTAAACAGCAACCAGACATCTACACCTGAGAGGAGCTCCTAACCAAGGTGTAAACAGCAACCAGACATCTACAACTGAGAGGAGCTCCTAACCAAGGTGTAAACAGCAACCAGACATCTACACCTGAGAGGAGCTCCTAACCAAGGTGTAAACAGCCACCAGACATCCTTAGAGGAGCTCCTAACCAAGGTGAGGACAGAGCAGGACAGCAGCCTTGCAACACAGCTGAAAGAGGTTCAGCAACAGAGAGACGGACACGAGAGAGAGCTGGCTGATCTAACAAAGGAGGTGAGAGAGCTCCAAAAAGACAGGCAGAACAGTAATAACGATCTGACCACACTAAGAGAGGAGCTGCAGGAGAGAAAGAGGACAGAGGACAGGCTGCAGGAGAGACAGAACAGAGGACAGGCTGCAGGAGAGACAGAGAACAGAGGACAGGCTGCAGGAGAGAAAGAGGACAGAGGACAGGCTGCAGGAGAGAAAGAGGACAGAGGACAGGCTGCAGGAGAGACAGAACAGAGGACAGGCTGCAGGAGCAGCTAGATCACCACGCTATGACCTGCCCTCACACAGCAGAGGAACCTCCTCAACCAGCCGGAACTCCCCAGCCCTTCCTGCTGCACTCCTCCCTCCATCCCACAGAACAGCCTCCCACTGACAGCGGCACACGCACAGACCAGCCACCCCCCAGCTCCAACACCCACCAGCCACCCCCTCTACCCCCTCCAGTCCATAACAGACCAGGTCCAACACCCACCAGCCCCCCTCTACCCCCTCCAGTCCATAACAGACCAGGTCCAACACCCACCAGCCCCCACTCTACCCCCTCCAGTCCATAACAGACCAGCTCCACCCCCCTCTAGCCCCCCTCCAGTCCATAACAGACCAGCTCCACCCCCCTCTACCAGCCCTGTTCTGATTCATTACCCAGCTAGCCTATACCATTACCACGTTGTTCCAGGCCTGTTCTGATTCATTACCCAGCTAGCCTATACCATTACCACGTTGCTCCAGGCCTGTTCTGATTCATTACCCAGCTAGCCTAAACCATTACCACGTTGCTCCAGGCCTGTTCTGATTCATTACCCAGCTAGCCTATACCATTACCACGTTGCTCCAGCCCTGTTCTGATTCATTACCCAGCTAGCCTATACCATTACCACGTTGCTCCAGGCCTGTTCTGATTCATTACCCAGCTAGCCTAAACCATTACCACGTTGCTCCAGCCCTGTTCTGATTCATTACCCAGCTAGCCTATACCATTACCACGTTGCTCCAGCCCTGTTCTGATTCATTACCCAGCTAGCCTATACCATTACCACGTTGCTCCAGCCCTGTTCTGATTCATTACCCAGCTAGCATATACCATTACCACGTTGCTCCAGGCCTGTTCTGATTCATTACCCAGCTAGCCTATACCATTACCACGTTGCTCCAGGCCTGTTCTGATTCATTACCCAGCTAGCCTAAACCATTACCACGTTGCTCCAGGCCTGTTCTGATTCATTACCCAGCTAGCCTATACCATTACCACGTTGCTCCAGGCCTGTTATGATTCATTACCCAGCTAGCCTATACCATTACCACATTGCTCCAGCCCTGTTCTGATTCATTACCCAGCTAGCCTATACCATTACCACGTTGCTCCAGCCCTGTTCTGATTCATTACCCAGCTAGCCTATACCATTACCACGTTGCTCCAGCCCTGTTCTGATTCATTACCCAGCTAGCCTATACCATTACCACGTTGCTCCAGGCCTGTTCTGATTCATTACCCAGCTAGCCTATACCATTACCACGTTGCTCCAGGCCTGTTCTGATTCATTACCCAGCTAGCCTAAACCATTACCACGTTGCTCCAGGCCTGTTCTGATTCATTACCCAGCTAGCCTATACCATTACCACGTTGCTCCAGCCCTGTTCTGATTCATTACCCAGCTAGCCTATACCATTACCACGTTGCTCCAGGCCTGTTCTGATTCATTACCCAGCTAGCCTAAACCATTACCACGTTGCTCCAGCCCTGTTCTGATTCATTACCCAGCTAGCCTATACCATTACCACGTTGCTCCAGGCCTGTTCTGATTCATTACCCAGCTAGCCTAAACCATTACCACGTTGCTCCAGGCCTGTTCTGATTCATTACCCAGCTAGCCTATACCATTACCACGTTGCTCCAGGCCTGTTATGATTCATTACCCAGCTAGCCTATACCATTACCACATTGCTCCAGCCCTGTTCTGATTCATTACCCAGCTAGCCTATACCATTACCACGTTGCTCCAGCCCTGTTCTGATTCATTACCCAGCTAGCCTATACCATTACCACGTTGCTCCAGCCCTGTTCTGATTCATTACCCAGCTAGCCTATACCATTACCACGTTGCTCCAGGCCTGTTCTGATTCATTACCCAGCTAGCCTATACCATTACCACGTTGCTCCAGGCCTGTTCTGATTCATTACCCAGCTAGCCTAAACCATTACCACGTTGCTCCAGGCCTGTTCTGATTCATTACCCAGCTAGCCTATACCATTACCACGTTGCTCCAGCCCTATTCTGATTCATTACCCAGCTAGCCTATACCATTACCACGTTGCTCCAAGCCTGTTCTGATTCATTACCCAGCTAGCCTATACCATTACCACGTTGCTACAGCCCTGTTCTGATTCATTACCCAGCTAGCCTATACCATTACCACGTTGCTCCAGGCCTGTTCTGATTCATTAACCAGCTAGCCTATACCATTACCACGTTGCTACAGCCCTGTTCTGATTCATTACCCAGCTAGTCTATACCATTACCACGTTGCTACAGCCCTGTTCTGATTCATTACCCAGCTAGCCTATACCATTACCACGTTGCTCCAGGCCTGTTCTGATTCATTACCCAGCTAGCCTATACCATTACCACGTTGCTACAGCCCTGTTCTGATTCATTACCCAGCTAGCCTATACCATTACCACGTTGCGCCATGCTCGTTCTGATAATTTACCCAGCTAGCCTATACCATTACCACGTTGCTCCAGCCCTGTTCTGATTCATTACCCAGCTAGCCTATACCATTACCACGTTGCTCCAGGCCTGTTCTGATTCATTACCCAGCTAGCCTATACCATTACCACGTTGCTCCAGCCCTGTTCTGATTCATTACCCAGCTAGCCTATACCATTATCACGTTGCTCCAAGCCTGTTCTGATTCATTACCCAGCTAGCCTATACCATTACCGCGTTGCTACAGCCCTGTTCTGATTCATTACCCAGCTAGCCTATACCATTACCACGTTGCTCCAGGCCTGTTCTGATTCATTACCCAGCTAGCCTATACCATTACCACGTTGCTACAGCCCTGTTCTGATTCATTACCCAGCTAGCCTATACCATTACCACGTTGCTCCAGCCCTGTTCTGATTCATTACCCAGCTAGCCTAAACCATTACCACGTTGCTCCAGGCCTGTTCTGATTCATTACCCAGCTAGCCTATACCATTACCACGTTGCTCCAGGCCTGTTCTGATTCATTACCCAGCTAGCCTATACCATTACCACGTTGCTCCAGCCCTGTTCTGATTCATTACCCAGCTAGCCTATACCATTACCACGTTGCTCCAGGCCTGTTCTGATTCATTACCCAGCTAGCCTATACCATTACCACATTGCTCCAGGCCTGTTCTGATTCATTACCCAGCTAGCCTATACCATTACCACGTTGCTACAGCCCTGTTCTGATTCATTACCCAGCTAGCCTATACCATTACCACGTTGCTCCAGCCCTGTTCTGATTCATTACCCAGCTAGCCTATACCATTATCACGTTGCTACAGCCCTGTTCTGATTCATTACCCAGGTAGCCTATACCATTACCACGTTGCTCCAGGCTCGTTCTGATTCATTACCAAGCTAGCCTATACCATTACCACGTTGCTCCAGCCCTGTTCTGATTCATTACCCAGCTAGCCTATACCAGTACCACGTTGCTCCAGGCCTGTTCTGATTCATTACCCAGCTAGCCTATACCATTACCACGTTGCTCCAGCCCTGTTCTGATTCATTACCCAGCTAGCCTATACCATTATCACGTTGCTCCAAGCCTGTTCTGATTCATTACCCAGCTAGCCTATACCATTACCACGTTGCTACAGCCCTGTTCTGATTCATTACCCAGGTAGCCTATGCCATTACCAAGTTACTCCAAGCCTGTTCTGATTCATTACCCAGCTAGCCTATACCATTACCACGTTGCTCCAGCCCTGTTCTGATTCATTACCCAGCTAGCCTATACCATTACCACGTTGCTCCAGGCTCGTTCTGATTCATTACCAAGCTAGCCTATACCATTACCACGTTGCTCCTGTTCTGATTCATTACTCAGCTAGCCTATACCATTACCACGTTGCTACAGCCCTGTTCTGATTCATTACCCAGCTAGCCTATACCATTACCAAGTTACTCCAAGCCTGTTCTGATTCATTACCCAGCTAGCCTATACCATTACCACGTTGCTCCAGCCCTGTTCTGATTCATTACCCAGCTAGCCTATACCATTACCACGTTGCTCCAGGCTCGTTCTGATTCATTACCAAGCTAGCCTATACCATTACCACGTTGCTCCTGTTCTGATTCATTACTCAGCTAGCCTATACCATTACCATGTTGCTACAGCCCTGTTCTGATTCATTACCCAGCTAGCCTATACCATTACCAAGTTACTCCAAGCCTGTTCTGATTCATTACCCAGCTAGCCTATACCATTACCACGTTGCGCCAGCCCTGTTCTGATTCATTACCCAGCTAGCCTATACCATTACCACGTTGCGCCAGCCCTGTTCTGATTCATTACCCAGCTAGCCTATACCATTACCACGTTGCGCCAGCCCTGTTCTGATTCATTACCCAGCTAGCCTATACCATTACCACGTTGCTCCAGGCTCGTTCTGATTCATTACCCAGCTAGCCTATACCATTACCACGTTGCTCCAGCCCTGTTCTGATTCATTACCCAGCGAGCCTATACCATTACCATGTTGCTTCAGCCCTGTTCTGATTCATTACCCAGCTAGCCTATACCATTACCACGTTGCTCCAGCCCTGTTCTGATTCATTACCCAGCTAGCCTATACCATTACCACGTTGCTACAGCCCTGTTCTGATTCATTACCCAGCTAGCCTATACCATTACCATGTTGCTCCAGCCCTGTTCTGATTCATTACCCAGCTAGCCTATACCATTACCACGTTGCGCCAGCCCTGTTCTGATTCATTACCCAGCTAGCCTATACCATTACCACGTTGCGCCAGCCCTGTTCTGATTCATTACCCAGGTAGCCTATACCATTACCACGTTGCTCCAGGCCTGTTCTGATTCATTACCCAGCTAGCCTATACCATTACCACGTTGCTACAGCCCTGTTCTGATTCATTACCCAGCTAGCCTATACCATTACCACGTTGCGCCAGCCCTGTTCTGATTCATTACCCAGCTAGCCTATACCATTACCACGTTGCGCCAGCCCTGTTCTGATTCATTACCCAGCTAGCCTATACCATTACCACGTTGCGCCAGCCCTGTTCTGATTCATTACCCAGCTAGCCTATACCATTACCACGTTGCTCCAGGCTCGTTCTGATTCATTACCAAGCTAGCCTATACCATTACCACATTGCTCCTGTTCTGATTCATTACCCAGCTAGCCTATACCATTACCACGTTGCTCCAGCCCTGTTCTGATTCATTACCCAGCTAGCCTATACCATTACCACGTTGCTCCAGGCCTGTTCTGATTCATTACCCAGCTAGCCTATACCATTACCACGTTGCGCCAGCCCTGTTCTGATTCATTACCCAGCTAGCCTATACCATTACCACGTTGCTACAGCCCTGTTCTGATTCATTACCCAGCTAGCCTATACCATTACCACGTTGCTCCAGCCCTGTTCTGATTCATTACCCAGCTAGCCTATACCATTACCACGTTGCTACAGCCCTGTTCTGATTCATTACCCAGCTAGCCTATACCATTACCACGTTGCTCCAGCCCTGTTCTGATTCATTACCCAGCTAGCCTATACCATTACCACGTTGCTCCAGCCCTGTTCTGATTCATTACCCAGCTAGCCTATACCATTACCACGTTGCTCCAGCCCTGTTCTGATGCATTACCCAGCTAGCCTATACCATTACCACGTTGCTCCAGGCCTGTTCTGATTCATTACCCAGCTAGCCTATACCATTACCACGTTGCGCCAGCCCTGTTCTGATTCATTACCCAGCAAGCCTATACCATTACCACGTTGCTACAGCCCTGTTCTGATTCATTACCCAGCTAGCCTATACCATTACCACGTTGCGCCAGCCCTGTTCTGATTCATTACCCAGCTAGCCTATACCATTACCACGTTGCTACAGCCCTGTTCTGATTCATTACCCAGCTAGCCTATACCATTACCACGTTGCGCCAGCCCTGTTCTGATTCATTACCCAGCTAGCCTATACCATTACCACGTTGCTACAGCCCTGTTCTGATTCATTACCCAGCTAGCCTATACCATTACCAAGTTACTCCAAGCCTGTTCTGATTCATTACCCAGCTAGCCTATACCATTACCACGTTGCGCCAGCCCTGTTCTGATTCATTACCCAGCTAGCCTATACCATTACCACGTTGCTCCAGGCCTGTTCTGATTCATTACCCAGCTAGCCTATACCATTACCACGTTGCTCCAGCCCTGTTCTGATTCATTACCCAGCTAGCCTATACCATTACCACGTTGCTCCAGCCCTGTTCTGATTCATTACCCAGCTAGCCTATACCATTACCACGTTGCTACAGCCCTGTTCTGATTCATTACCCAGCTAGCCTATACCATTACCACGTTGCTCCAGCCCTGTTCTGATTCATTACCCAGCTAGCCTATACCATTACCACGTTGCTCCAGCCCTGTTCTGATTCATTACCCAGCTAGCCTATACCATTACCACGTTGCTCCAGCCCTGTTCTGATTCATTACCCAGCTAGCCTATACCATTACCACGTTGCTCCAGGCCTGTTCTGATTCATTACCCAGCTAGCCTATACCATTACCACGTTGCGCCAGCCCTGTTCTGATTCATTACCCAGCAAGCCTATACCATTACCACGTTGCTACAGCCCTGTTCTGATTCATTACCCAGCTAGCCTATACCATTACCACGTTGCTCCAAGCCTGTTCTGATTCATTACCCAGCTAGCCTATACCATTACCAAGTTACTCCAAGCCTGTTCTGATTCATTACCCAGCTAGCCTATACCATTACCACGTTGCGCCAGCCCTGTTCTGATTCATTACCCAGCTAGCCTATACCATTACCACGTTGCTCCAGCCCTGTTCTGATTCATTACCCAGCTAGCCTATACCATTACCACGTTGCTCCAGCCCTGTTCTGATTCATTACCCAGCTAGCCTATACCATTACCACGTTGCTCCAGCCCTGTTCTGATTCATTACCCAGCTAGCCTATACCATTACCACGTTGCTACAGCCCTGTTCTGATTCATTACCCAGCTAGCCTATACCATTACCACGTTGCGCCAGCCCTGTTCTGATTCATTACCCAGCTAGCCTATACCATTACCACGTTGCTCCAGCCCTGTTCTGATTCATTACCCAGCTAGCCTATACCATTACCACGTTGCTCCAGCCCTGTTCTGATTCATTACCCAGCTAGCCTATACCATTACCACGTTGCTACAGCCCTGTTCTGATTCATTACCCAGCTAGCCTATACCATTACCACGTTGCGCCAGCCCTGTTCTGATTCATTACCCAGCTAGCCTATACCATTACCACGTTGCTCCTGTTCTGATTCATTACCCAGCTAGCCTATACCATTACCACGTTGCTCCAGCCCTGTTCTGATTCATTACCCAGCTAGCCTATACCATTACCACGTTGCTCCTGTTCTGATTCATTACCCAGCTAGCCTATACTCCAGGCTACCTGCTACACTGATCCTGGTAGAACACCTTAAAGACCAGATTCTATTAATAAAGAGTTATAGCAGCTATATCACTCTGTTGCTCAGGGGCATTATGGGAAATGCATCCGTATGTGTTGAAGCTTCAGGGGTGAATCATTGTGCCATAGCGTTCTACTATAGCTCGATCAATATAGGACGTTTTCCTCATTCATTTATCCTTAGAATGTCCTCCTGGTTTTACCTGAAGGGGTGTTGGATTTATAATCAACATAGGACGTTTTCCTCATTCATTTATCCTTAGAATGTCCTCCTGGTTTTACCTGAAGGGGTGTTGGATTTATAATCAGTGGGACATGTAAATGTCTTCAAGGATCTATTATGTTATTTGTTTTATAAGGATGTTCTTCAAGGAAGGATTTATTGACTTCCTGCTCCTCTGCCTCAAAGGAGCAGCTTGTAGATACAATAACATGTTCTGGTAATGGCTCTCTCTCCGAGCAAACCTCGAGGGAGACGAACACCACGGAAATAGTTTAACTAGCGCTGTGGTGTGTGTGTGTGTTCCAGTACATAATGTAAGCTCCCTGACTACTGTGTATTATTGGTAATAAATAGCATAAGAATGAGAATGAATTGTCCCTAAAGCCGTTCACTGTCTGTTGATGTCTTATAAGGTCCAACGCAAGTGTTTTTTTAATCTCAATATCAAATCATTTCTCGGAAACAATTAAGTAACTTTCTGTGATTGTTTTCTATTAAAATTTGCCTCATGCAGCGCGACACATCTCCTTCACATAGAGTTGATCAGGCTGTTGATTGTGGCCTGTTGGAATGTTGTCCCACTCCTCTTCAATGGCTGTGTGAAATTTCTGGATATTGGCGGGAACTGGAACACGCTGTTGTACAGGTTGATCCGGAGCATCCCAAACATGCTCAATGGATGACATGTCTGGTGAGTTTGCAGGCCATGGAAGAACTGGGACATTTTCAGCTTCCAGGAATTGTGTTGAGATCCTAGCGACATGGTGCCGTGCATTATCATGCTGAAACACGAGGTGATGGCGCCGGATGAAATGCACGACAATGGGCCTCAGGATCTCGTCACAGTATCTCTGTGCATTCAAATTGCCATCAATAAAATGCAATTGTGTTCATTGTCCGTAGTTTATGCCTGCCCCCATACCATAATCCCAGCACCACCATGGGGAACTCTGTTCACAACGATGACATCAACAAACCGCTCGCCTACATGACGCCACGTGGCCGGTTGGATGAATTCTCTAAAACAATGTTGGAGGCGGTTTATGGTAGAGAAATTAACATTCAATTCTTTGGCAACTGCTCTGGTGGACATTCCAGCAGTCAACATACCAATTGCCCGGTCGCTCAAAACTTGGGAAATCTCTGGCATTATGTTGTTGTGACAAAACTGCACGTTTTAGACTGACCTTTTAGTGTCCCGAGCACAAGGTACACCTATGTAATGATCATGCGGTTTAATTTGCTTCTTAATCCACTCCTGTCAAGTGAATGGATTATCTTGGTAAAGGAGAAATGCTCCCTAACAGGGATGTAAAGAAATGTGTGCACAAAAAAAGAGAAATTCGTTTTTTTTGTCTGTCAAGACGTTGGCCTGGGGGATAGGTTTATGACAGTCATAAATACCTCTTCCCCCCTGTTTCCTCTCTCTACCCTACTGTCATGACGTTGGCCTGGGGGGTTGGTTTATGACAGTCATAAATACCTCTTCCCCCCTGTTTCCTCTCTCTACCCTACTGATGTGACATTTGAAAATCCCTTGGTTAACATAGAGATTCTGGGAACATCAGAAGGTGGGGGGAAATGAACTATATTCTGGTAATCCGACCAGTTGAACATATGCAGTGGTACTTAATGAATATGATGTCAGTTCGGTTGTCATCTGAGACATTCTCATCAATGGTAAGATGACAAAAACTCTACAGTGGAAAGTCTACACATCAGAGTTATCGGATTCACATGGAATTGTTGTTCAACGTAAATGTTTGAATATTGGTGAAAAGATGAAATGTAATTTTAGCTTCCAAATGAGAGATTTAGGTTTTCATAAGGTTAGGGCTCTGCTCAATCAGTGGCGCGCCCCTGTGAAGAGACATGGGCTATAAAACTATGAAAACACACCCTTCTCCCTCCACTATATAAAGCCTTGGCGAAAATATAACCTCCTGTTCTGAGGATGTGAGGACGACAGTCCATATGTTAAAATGACTAACATGTCAGCAGTTCTGGATACATTAGGATGACGATCCGATGTCAGAATGGTTCAGATAATAACTGCAGAATGAAGCCAACCTTAGCGTGAGCTTTGGTTGCGAATGATATGAACTCTTATTCACTGCAGAAGTGATACCTCCTAGCCGTTGAGTTAGCAACAGCAGCTGAAAACGTGGGCTAGGAAAGAACAGACCGAGTAACTCGTTCTGATTCTTCAAAGGACAAAGGACTCTGTTGGGCAACGGCCTTCCATCCACCACCAACCTACAGAAGTGCAGCTCAGAGTAAATATTGATAGCATTTTCCTTTTCCAAATGGGTGGTAATTTAGAATGCATAAGATACTGTATTTACGACAGAGAGAATCCCTGGTGTTCCAAAAGGTTCTCTGTGGAGATGACAGAGAGAATCCCTGGTGTTCCAGAAGGTTCTCTGTGGAGATGACAGAGATAATCCCTGGTGTTCCAGAAGGTTCTCTGTGGAGATGACAGAGAGAATCCCTGGTGTTCCAGAAGGTTCTCTGTGGAGATGACAGAGATAATCCCTGGTGTTCCAGAAGGTTCTCTGTGGAGATGACAGAGAGAATCCCTGTTGTTCCAGAAGGTTCTCTGTGGAGATGACAGAGAGAATCCCTGGTGTTCCAGAAGGTTCTCTGTGGAGATGACAGAGAGATTCCCTGCTGTTCCAGAAGGTTCTCTGTGGAGATGACAGAGAGATTCCCTGCTGTTCCAGAAGCTTCTCCGGAAAGACAAAGCTCGAGAGACTGTGTGTTCATCATTTTGAAGTCAATGAGATTATTCAGGGCTTGGGAGTAACAGTATAAAGTCACCAATTAGACTCAAACTGTTACCGATAACAGCAACTAAACTGATGGAAAGACACTGCAGTGGTTTTCCCCGGACCCTGTCCCATATTCTGTACACTCCAGTTTACAGTCAACCAATAGCCTGGCCTGATGGAGGTCTTGGCTGTATAGATGTGCCCCAACAGAAGTGGCCCTGGAGTTGTAGTGGGAGACATCTTGGTTCTCATGTCCGTTGGAACCTGATCTAAAAGTCTGATGTGGATCCTGTGGCAGGGTGCCTCTCCTTTTGGTCTCTTGAGTCTTGGATGCTCTTAGTGAGAATTGAATTAATTCACAGACCAGAGTAGAGGATTGGGGGAAAACAGTCATAAATAAACAGATTTTATTTGAAAGAGTCACAAAGTTACATTAGATAATTTCGTCACGACTGAGAAGATGGAGAACCGAGACGTGTGGCCTGGTGCTATCTGGGGTGAGGGAGGAGGAGGAGGAGAAGGAGGAGGAAGGAAGAAAGAGGAGGAGGAGAGGTGAGGAGGGGTGAAGAGGAGGAGGTTGAGGAGGAGGAGTGGTGAGAAGGAGGAGGTTGAGGAGAGGTGAGGAGGGGTGAGGAGGGGTGAGGAGGAGGAGAGGTGAGGGAGAGGTGAGGAGGAGGTTGAGGAGGGGTGAGGAGGAGGGGTGAGGAGGAGGAGAGGTGAGGACGAGGTTGAGGAGGGGTGAGGAGGAGGAGGAGAGGTGAGAAGGGGTGAGGAGGAGGTTGAGGAGGAGGAGAGGTGAGGAGGAGGAGGGGTGAGAAGGAGGAGGGGTGAGGAGGAGGAGGGTGAGAAGGAGGAGGGGTGAGGAGGAGGAGGTTGAGGAAGGGTGAGGAGGAGGAGGAGGAGAGGGGAGGAGGAGGAGGAGAGGGAGGAGGAGGAGGTTGAGGAGGGGTGAGGAAGAGGAGAGGTGAGGAGGAGGTTGCGGAGGAGGAGATCAAATCAAATCAAATTTTATTTGTCACATACACATGGTTAGCAGATGTTAATGCGAGTGTAGCGAAATGCTTGTGCTTCTAGTTCCGACAATGCAGTAATAACCAACAAGTAATCTAACTAACAATTCCTAAACTACTGTCTTATACACAGTGTAAGGGGATAAAGAATATGTACATAAGGATATATGAATGAGTGATGGTACAGAGCAGCATAGGCAAGATACAGTAGATGGTATTGAGTGCAGTATATACATATGAGATGAGTATGTAAACAAAGTGGCATAGTTAAAGTGGCTAGTGATACATGTATTACATAAGGATGCAGTCGATGATATAGAGTACAGTATATACATATACATATGAGATGAATAATGTAGGGTAAGTAACATTATATAAAGTAGCATTGTTTAAAGTGGCTAGTGATATATTTACATCATTTCCCATCAATTCCCATTATTAAAGTGGCTGGAGTTGGGTCAGTGTCAATGACAGTGTGTTGGCAGCAGCCACTCAATGTTAGTGGATGGCTGTTTAACAGTCTGATGGCCTTGAGATAGAAGCTGTTTTTCAGTCTCTCGGTCCCAGCTTTGATGCACCTGTACTGACCTCGCCTTCTGGATGATAGCGGGGTGAACAGGCAGTGGCTCGGGTGGTTGATGTCCTTGATGATCTTTATGGCCTTCCTGTAACATCGGGTGGTGTAGGTGTCCTGGAGGGCAGGTAGTTTGCCCCCGGTGATGCGTTGTGCAGACCTCACCACCCTCTGGAGAGCCTTACGGTTGAGGGCGGAGCAGTTGCCGTACCAGGCGGTGATACAGCCCGCCAGGATGCTCTCGATTGTGCATCTGTAGAAGTTTGTGAGTGCTTTTGGTGACGAGCCGAATTTCTTCGGCTTGTGAGGAGAGGTGAGGAGGAGGTTGAGGAGGAGGAGAGGTGAGGAGGAGGAGGGGTGAGGAGGAGGAGGGGTGAGGAGGAGGAGGTTGAGGAGGAGGAGGAGAGGTGAGGAGGAGGAGGTTGAGGAGGAGGAGGAGAGGTGAGGAGGTTGAGGAGGAGGAGGTTGAGGAGGGGTGAGGAGGAGAAGAGGTGAGGATGGGTGAGGAGGAGGAGGAGAGGTGAGGATGAGGAGGAGGAGGAGGTTGAAGGAATAAATTGAATGTTGGGACTGACTAAAGGCTGTATCCATGGTGACAGAAGGTCATTCTCTCTCTGTCTCCATCCATCGCCGCCACCAACCAATCCATTAATGTCAGAGGAGGTCTGAACAGAACAGGTAAAAGAAAGAGATCAGTTTACATGAATCTCCTCAGGAGGTGTTCTATACACCGATGCACCGTTAATGGACACTGGAAGATTACTGGAATCTGGACACTGGAGATTACTGGAATCTGGACACTGGAGATTACTGGAATCTGGACACTGGAGATGACTGGAATCTGGACACTGGAGATTACTGGAATCTGGACACTGGAGATTACTGGAATCTGGACACTGGAGATTACTGGAATCTGGACACTGGATGGACACTGGAAGATTACTGGAATCTGGACACTGGAGATTACTGGAATCTGGACACTGGAAGATTACTGGAATCTGGACACTGGAGATTACTGGAATCTGGACACTGGATGGACACTGGAATCTGGACACTGGAGATTACTGGAATCTGGACACTGGATGGACACTGGAAGATTACTGGAATCTGGACACTGGATGGACACTGGATGGACACTGGAATCTGGACACTGGAGATTACTGGAATCTGGACACTGGATGGACACTGGAAGATTACTGGAATCTGGACACTGGATGGACACTGGACGATTACTGGAATCTGGACACTGGATGGACACTGGACGATTACTGGAATCTGTGTGAGTAGCTGGACAGGTAGGATGACTGACAACAGGTGGACAGGTAGGATGACTGACAGTAGGTGGTCAGGTAGGATGACTGACAGTAGCTGGACAGGTAGGATGACTGACAACAGGTGGTCACGAGTCAGGTGACTGAGAGGAATGGAGGAGAGTGAGGCAGGAATTTATTTCAACGCAAAGTGGCAATTCAATATGAAGCATGACTGAGTCATTGAGGTTAAATTTAAGAAAATACATAACCTTAACCATCATAGCCTGGTTTGCCCTGTCTTGGGGTATCGTCGGACGGGGCCACAGTGTCTCACGATCCCTCCTGCCTCCAGTATTTATGCTGCAGTAGTTTATGTGTCGGGGGGCTAGGGTCAGTCTGTTATATCTGGAGTACTTCTCCTGTCTTATCCGGTGTCCTGTATGATTTTAAGTATAGTTTCTCTCTAATTCTCCCTTTGTCCTTCTTCCTCCCCTCCCAGAGGACCTGAGCCCTAGGACCATGCCTCAGGACTACCTGGCCTGATGACTCCTTGCTGTCCCCAGTCCACCTGGCCGTGCTGCTGCTCCAGTTTCAACTGTTCTGCCTGCGGCTATGGAACTCTGACCTGTTCACCGGACGTGCTACCTGTCCCAGACCTGCTACCTGTCCCAGACCTGCTACCTGTCCCAGACCTGCTGTTTTGGAATTTCTCTCTCTACCGCACCTGCTGTCTCTAACTCTGAATGCTCGGCAATGAAAAGCCAACTGACATTTCCTCCTGAGGTGCTGACCTGTTGCACCCTCGACAACTACTGTGATTATTATTATTCGACCATGCTGGTCATCTATGAACATTTGATCATCTTGGCCATGTTCTGTTATAATCTCCACCCGGCACAGCCAGAAGAGGACTGGCCACCCCACATAGCCTGGTTCCTCTCTAGGTTTATAATCTCCACCCGGCACAGCCAGAAGAGGACTGGCCACCCCTCATAGCCTGGTTCCTCTCTAGGTTTATAATCTCCACCCGGCACAGCCAGAAGAGGACTGGCCACCCCTCATAGCCTGGTTCCTCTCTAGGTTTATAATCTCCACCCAGCACAGCCAGAAGAGGACTGGCCACCCCTCATAGCCTGGTTCCTCTCTAGGTTTATAATCTCCACCCGGCACAGCCAGAAGAGGACTGGCCACCCCTCATAGCCTGGTTCCTCTCTAGGTTTTTCTCCACCCGGCACAGCCAGAAGAGGTTCAGCCTGGTTCTCTAGGTTTATTTCCAGCACAGCCAGAAGAGGACTGGCCACCTCATAGCCTGGTTCCTCTCTAGGTTTATTTGCACAGCCAGAAGAGGACTTTAGCCTGGTTTCTCTAGGTTTATAATCTCCACCTGGCACAGCCAGAAGAGGACTGGCCACCCTCATAGCCTGGTTCCTCTCTAGGTTTATAATCTCCACCCGGCACAGCCAGAAGAGGACTGGCCACCCCTCATAGCCTGGTTGATTGATCTAGGTTTATAATCTCCACCCGGCACAGCCAGAAGAGGACTGGCCACCCCTTAGCCTGGTTCCTCTCTGAGGTTTATAATCTCCACCCGGCACAGCCAGAAGAGGACTGGCCACCCCTCATAGCCTGGTTCCTCTCTAGGTTTATAATCTCCAGCACAGCCAGAAGGGATGGTCATAGCCTGGTTCCTCTCTAGGTAACCAGGTTCCAGCATGGGGATGTCATACAGCCAGAAGAGGAACTTCGATCAGCATGCATTGCTTACTGTAACCCATCAGCATGGGGATGTTTAGTCTGGGGATTCATCTGTACAGCCCTTTGAGATATCAGCTGACCCCAGATATCAAAAAGGATGTACATTTGATTGATCGATTTGATATAAGTGGAAAGCTTAGCGATCAGCATGATTTGTCAGACGGCAATCAGCGTGAGAAAGCACCCAAATCAGCATGGGGATGTCATACTAGTAACCAATCAGCATGGGGATGTCATACTAGTAACCAATCAGCATGGGGATGTCATACTAGTAACCAATCAGCATGGGGATGTCATACTAGTAACCAATCAGCATGGGGATGTCATACTAGTAACCAATCAGCATGGGGATGTCATACTAGTAACCGATCAGCATGGGGATGTCATACTAGTAACCAATCAGCATGGGGATGTCATACTAGTAACCAATCAGCATGGGGATGTCATACTAGTAACCAATCAGCATGGGGATGTCATACTAGTAACCAATCAGCATGGGGATGTCATACTAGTAACCAATCAGCATGGGGATGTCATACTAGTAACCGATCAGCATGGGGATGTCATACTAGTAACCAATCAGCATGGGGATGTCATACTAGTAACCAATCAGCATGGGGATGTCATACTAGTAACCAATCAGCATGGGGATGTCATACTAGTAACCAATCAGCATGGGGATGTCATACTAGTAACCGATCAGCATGGGGATGTCATACTAGTAACCGATCAGCATGGGGATGTCATACTAGTAACCAATCAGCATGGGGATGTCATACTAGTAACCAATCAGCATGGGGATGTCATACTAGTAACCAATCAGCATGGGGATGTCATACTAGTAACCAATCAGCATGGGGATGTCATACTAGTAACCAATCAGCATGGGGATGTCATACTAGTAACCAATCAGCATGGGGATGTCATACTAGTAACCAATCAGCATGGGGATGTCATACTAGTAACCAATCAGCATGGGGATGTCATACTAGTAACCAATCAGCATGGGGATGTCATACTAGTAACCAATCAGCATGGGGATGTCATACTAGTAACCAATCAGCATTGGAGGAGGGGTCAGACCCTTAATAAGTCTTTTGTCCGTTCTGTCCTGTTTGTCTGGATGAAGTGTATTGAGATAACGAGGCAGATCACCTCTCTTCACGTGATTTAGTCCAGGACTTTTCTAGTGGCCATTTTAATGACTTTGTGTTCAAAGATTTTTATTTTTGTATTTTTAAATTCTTCACACTTTCTCAATATGAACGATTTTACAATCTGGTTTAAAGGGGGGATGCACCAATTGGGAGCAAAGCCTACGAGTCAGTAGTTCCTCTGGAATTAGAACTCTTCACACAGTGTTTCGGGTCCTGTGTGTTATTTTTAGCTTCTGGAAAGTGCTCTACTCTCTTAGTTCTCTTTCCTAGCAGTTGGTTGGGAAATGGATTGGAGATGACACATGAATTGGTGTGACGCTTGATTCCCTTTTAAAAACAAGTGAGTCTGTTTATTTACCTTGTGCCTATTCAAGTGGACTGTAAACTGACCCTGTGAGACTGGTCTCTAGGAGCCTGAAGTGGACTGTAATCTGACACTGTGAGACTGGTCTCTAGGAGCCTGAAGTGGACTGTAATCTGACACTGTGAGATTGGTCTCTAGGAGCCTGACTGTAATCTGACACTGTGAGATTGGTCTCTATGAGCCTGAAGTGGACTGTAATCTGACACTGTGAGATTGGTCTCTAGGAGCCTGACTGTAAACTGACCCTGTGAGACTGGTCTCTAGGAGCCTGACTGTAATCTGACACTGTGAGACTGGTCTCTAGGAGCCTGACTGTAATCTGACACTGTGGTCTCTAGGAACCTGAAGTGGACTGTAATCTGACACTGTGAGATTGGTCTCTAGGAGCCTGAAGTGGACTGTAATCTGACACTGTGAGACTGGTCTCTAGGAGCCTGACTGTAATCTGACACTGTGAGACTGGTCTCTAGGAGCCTGACTGTAAACTGACCCTGTGAGACTGGTCTCTAGGAGCCTGACTATAATCTGACACTGTGAGACTGGTCTCTAGGAGCCTGACTATAAACTGACACTGTGAGATTGGTCTCTAGGAGCCTGAAGTGGACTGTAATCTGACCCTGTGGTCTCTAGGAACCTGAAGTGGACTGTAATCTGACACTGTGAGATTGGTCTCTAGGAGCCTGAAGTGGACTGTAATCTGACACTGTGAGACTGGTCTCTAGGAGCCTGACTGTAATCTGACACTGTGAGACTGGTCTCTAGGAGCCTGACTGTAAACTGACCCTGTGAGACTGGTCTCTAGGAGCCTGACTATAATCTGACACTGTGAGACTGGTCTCTAGGAGCCTGACTATAATCTGACACTGTGAGACTGGTCTCTAGGAGCCTGACTATAAACTGACACTGTGAGATTGGTCTCTAGGAACCTGAAGTGGACTGTAATCTGACACTGTGAGACTGGTCTCTAGGAGCCTGACTGTAATCTGACACTGTGAGACTGGTCTCTAGGAGCCTGACTGTAATCTGACACTGTGAGACTGGTCTCTAGGAGCCTGAAGTGGACTGTAATCTGACCCTGTGAGACTGGTCTCTAGGAGCCTGAAGTGGACTGTAATCTGACACTGTGAGACTGGTCTCTAGGAGCCTGACTATAATCTGACCCTGTGAGATTGGTCTCTAGGAGCCTGACTATAATCTGACACTGTGAGATTGGTCTCTAGGAGCCTGACTGTAATCTGACACTGTGAGACTGGTCTCTAGGAGCCTGACTGTAAACTGACCCTGTGAGACTGGTCTCTAGGAGCCTGAAGTGGACTGTAATCTGACCCTGTGAGACTGGTCTCTAGGAGCCTGACTGTAATCTGACCCTGTGAGACTGGTCTCTAGGAGCCTGACTATAATCTGACACTGTGAGACTGGTCTCTAGGAGCCTGACTGTAAACTGACCCTGTGAGATTGGTCTCTAGGAGCCTGACTGTAATCTGACACTGTGAGACTGGTCTCTAGGAGCCTGAAGTGGACTGTAATCTGACACTGTGAGACTGGTCTCTAGGAGCATGAAGTGGACTGTAATCTGACACTGTGAGACTGGTCTCTAGGAGCCTGAAGTGGACTGTAATCTGACACTGTGAGACTGGTCTCTAGGAGCCTGAAGTGGACTGTAATCTGACACTGTGAGACTGGTCTCTAGGAGCCTGACTGTGTAATCTGACACTGTGAGACTGGTCTCTAGGAGCCTGAAGTGGACTGTAATCTGACACTGTGAGACTGGTCTCTAGGAGCCTGACTGTAATCTGACACTGTGAGACTGGTCTCTAGGAGCCTGAAGTGGACTGTAATCTGACACTGTGAGACTGGTCTCTAGGAGCCTGACTGTAATCTGACACTGTGAGACTGGTCTCTAGGAGCCTGAAGTGGACTGTAATCTGACACTGTGAGACTGGTCTCTAGGAGCCTGACTGTAAACTGACCCTGTGAGACTGGTCTCTAGGAGCCTGACTGTAATCTGACACTGTGAGATTGGTCTCTAGGAGCCTGACTGTAATCTGACACTGTGAGATTGGTCTCTAGGAGCCTGAAGTGGACTGTAATCTGACACTGTGAGACTGGTCTCTAGGAGCCTGAAGTGGACTGTAATCTGACCCTGTGAGACTGGTCTCTAGGAGCCTGACTGTAATCTGACCCTGTGAGACTGGTCTCTAGGAGCCTGACTATAATCTGACACTGTGAGACTGGTCTCTAGGAGCCTGACTGTAAACTGACCCTGTGAGATTGGTCTCTAGGAGCCTGACTGTAAACTGACCCTGTGAGATTGGTCTCTAGGAGCCTGAAGTGGGCTGTAATCTGACCCTGTGGTCTCTAGGAGCCTGACTGTAATCTGACCCTGTGGTCTCTAGGAGCCTGACTGTAATCTGACCCTGTGGTCTCTAGGAGCCTGACTGTAATCTGACCCTGTGGTCTCTAGGAGCCTGAAGTGGACTGTAATCTGACACTATGGTCTCTAGGAGCCTGAAGTGGACTGTAATCTGACCCTGTGGTCTCTAGGAGCCTGAAGTGGACTGTAATCTGACCCTGTGGTCTCTAGGAGCCTGAAGTGGACTGTAATCTGACCCTGTGGTCTCTAGGAGCCTGAAGTGGACTGTAATCTGACAGCCAACAATCTTCAATACTGTCATTCTGCATCAACGCTCCTCTTTCACTGCCTTTTCAATCTACTAGCTGGAAAACAGCTACATGTGGAGGTTAACATTTCAATCTACTAGCTGGAAAACAGCTACACTTGGAGGTTAACATTTCAATCTACTAGCTGGAAAACAGCTACACTTGGAGGTTAACATTTCAATCTACTAGCTGGAAAACAGCTACACTTGGAGGTTAACATTTCCATCTACTAGCTGGAAAACAGCTACACTTGGAGGTTAACATTTCCATCTACTAGCTGGAAAACAGCTACACTTGGAGGTTAACATTTCAATCTACTAGCTCAATCTACTAGCTGGAAAACAGCTACACGTGGAGGTTAACATTTCAATCTACTAGCTGGAAAACAGCTACACTTGGAGGTTAACATTTCCATCTACTAGCTGGAAAACAGCTACACTTGGAGGTTAACATTTCCATCTACTAGCTGGAAAACAGCTACACTTGGAAAACAGCTACACTTGGAGGTTAACATTTCCATCTACTAGCTGGAAAACAGCTACATGTGGAGGTTAACATTTCAATCTACTAGCTGGAAAAAAACAGCTACACTTGAAAACAGAGGTTAACATTTCCATCTACTAGCTGGAAAACAGCTACACTTGGAGGTTAACATTTCATTTCCATCTACTAGCTGGAAAACAGCTACACTTGGAGGTTAACATTTCCATCTACTAGCTGGAAAACAGCTACACTTGGAGGTTAACATTTCCATCTACTAGCTGGAAAACAGCTACACTTGGAGGTTAACATTTCCATCTACTAGCTGGAAAACAGCTACACTTGGAGGTTAACATTTCCATCTACTAGCTGGAAAACAGCTACACTTGGAGGTTAACATTTCCATCTACTAGCTGGAAAACAGCTACACTTGGAGGTTAACATTTCCATCTACTAGCTGGAAAACAGCTACACTTGGAGGTTAACATTTCCATCTACTAGCTGGAAAACAGCTACATGGAGGTTAACATTTCCATCTACTAGCTGGAAAACAGCTACACTTGGAGGTTAACATTTCCATCTACTAGCTGGAAAACAGCTACACTTGGAGGTTAACATTTCCATCTACTAGCTGGAAAACAGCTACACTTGGAGGTTAACATTTCCATCTACTAGCTGAAAAAACAGCTGGAAAACACTTGGAGGTTAACATTTCCATCTACTAGCTGGAAAACAGCTACACTTGAGGTTAACATTTCCATCTACTAGCTGGAAAACAGCTACACTTGGAGGTTAACATTTCCATCTACTAGCTGGAAAACAGCTACACTTGGAGGTTAACATTTCCATCTACTAGCTGGAAAACAGCTACACTTGGAGGTTAACATTTCCATCTACTAGCTGGAAAACAGCTACACTTGGAGGTTAACATTTCCATCTACTAGCTGGAAAACAGCTACACTTGGAGGTTAACATTTCCATCTACTAGCTGGAAAACAGCTACACTTGGAGGTTAACATTTCCATCTACTAGCTGGAAAACAGCTACACTTGGAGGTTAACATTTCAATCTACTAGCTGGAAAACAGCTACATGTGGAGGTTAACATTTCAATCTACTAGCTGGAAAACAGCTACACTTGGAGGTTAACATTTCAATCTACTAGCTGGAAAACAGCTACACTTGGAGGTTAACATTTCAATCTACTAGCTGGAAAACAGCTACACTTGGAGGTTAACATTTCCATCTACTAGCTGGAAAACAGCTACACTTGGAGGTTAACATTTCCATCTACTAGCTGGAAAACAGCTACACTTGGAGGTTAACATTTCCATCTACTAGCTGGAAAACAGCTACACTTGGAGGTTAACATTTCCATCTACTAGCTGGAAAACAGCTACATGTGGAGGTTAACATTTCCATCTACTAGCTGGAAAACAGCTACACTTGGAGGTTAACATTTCAATCTACTAGCTGGAAAACAGCTACACTTGGAGTTAACATTTCCATCTACTAGTTAACATTTCCATCTACTAGCTGGAAAACAGCTACACTTGGAGGTTAACATTTCCATCTACTAGCTGGAAAACAGCTACACTTGGAGGTTAACATTTCAATCTACTAGCTGGAAAACAGCTACACTTGGAGGTTAACATTTCCATCTACTAGCTGGAAAACAGCTACACTTGGAGGTTAACATTTCAATCTACTAGCTGGAAAACAGCTACACTTGGAGGTTAACATTTCCATCTACTAGCTGGAAAACAGCTACACTTGGAGGTTAACATTTCCATCTACTAGCTGGAAAACAGCTACACTTGGAGGTTAACATTTCAATCTACTAGCTGGAAAACAGCTACACTTGGAGGTTAACATTTCAATCTACTAGCTGGAAAACAGCTACACTTGGAGGTTAACATTTCCATCTACTAGCTGGAAAACAGCTACACTTGGAGGTTAACATTTCCATCTACTAGCTGGAAAACAGCTACATGTGGAGGTTAACATTTCAATCTACTAGCTGGAAAACAGCTACACTTGGAGGTTAACATTTCAATCTACTAGCTGGAAAACAGCTACACTTGGAGGTTAACATTTCAATCTACTAGCTGGAAAACAGCTACACTTGGAGGTTAACATTTCAATCTACTAGCTGGAAAACAGCTACACTTGGAGGTTAACATTTCAATCTACTAGCTGGAAAACAGCTACACTTGGAGGTTAACATTTCCATCTACTAGCTGGAAAACAGCTACATGTGGAGGTTAACATTTCCATCTACTAGCTGGAAAACAGCTACAGGTGGAGGTTAACATTTCAATCTACTAGCTGGAAAACAGCTACACGTGGAGGTTAACATTTCCATCTACTAGCTGGAAAACAGCTACACGTGGAGGTTAACATTTCAATCTACTAGCTGGAAAACAGCTACACGTGGAGGTTAACATTTCCATCTACTAGCTGGAAAACAGCTACATGTGGAGGTTAACATTTCCATCTACTAGCTGGAAAACAGCTACACTTGGAGGTTAACATTTCCATCTACTAGCTGGAAAACAGCTACACTTGGAGGTTAACATTTCAATCTACTAGCTGGAAAACAGCTACACTTGGAGGTTAACATTTCCATCACAACTCCATGACTGAAAGAGTTTTTTTTTGAAGGTTGAACTCTTAGAGTAAGGTGTTAACGGTGAAAGTGTCAACGATTGAGATAAATCAGATTGGAAACTGTTTTCGACACGTAACATTCTCCCAGTCCGTCTCCTGACATTCATCGCTTCAGTACCTCTCCCAGCCTTTACACCAGGCGTGCACTGTATCGTGATGGACCAATCACAGCCAGGTCCCTCTCTGGGGGTGGGTGAAGGGTCCTGTTGTAATGATGTAGGTTTCCTGACCTTCTGTCATCTTCTGGGGTTATTTTTAGTGGCCATGGTGTGAGTGGTCTGTTACCCTGCTTCTCTCTTCAGAAAGCCTGATAAGAACAGGCCTGGGGCCAGTCAGTCAGAACTAGCCTGGTGGTCCTGGTGCTAAGAACAGGCCTGGAACCAGTCAGTCAGAGCTAGCCTGGTGGTCCTGGTGCTAAGAACAGGCCTGGAACCAGTCAGTCAGAGCTAGCCTGGTGGTCCTGGTGCTAAGAACAGGCCTGGAACCAGTCAGTCAGAGCTAGCCTGGTGGTCCTGGTGCTAAGAACAGGCCTGGGGCCAGTCAGAGCTAGCCTGGTGGTCCTGGTCCTAAGAACAGGCCTGGGGCCAGTTAAACAGAGCTAGCTTGGTGGTCCTGGTGCTAAGAACAGGCCTGGGACCAGTCAGTCAGAGCTAGCCTGGTGGTCCTGGTGCTAAGAACAGGCCTGGGACCAGTCAGTCAGAGCTAGCTTGGTGGTCCTGGTGCTAAGAACAGGCCTGGGGCCAATTAAACAGAGCTAGCTTGGTGGTCCTGGTCCTAAGAACAGGCCTGGGGCCAGTTAAACAGAGCTAGCTTGGTGGTCCTGGTCCTAAGAACAGGCCTGGGGCCAGTTAAACAGAGCTAGCTTGGTGGTCCTGGTGCTAAGAACAGGCCTGGGGCCAGTTAAACAGAGCTAGCTTGGTGGTCCTGGTGCTAAGAACAGGCCTGGGGCCAGTCAAACAGAGCTAGCTTGGTATGCCTCTTACAACCCCCATAGGAGTTGTCTATAAAACCCAAACAGATGTGTGGGACCACCAGTCTAAGTCAGAGCCAGAGGAAGCTTCATCTCCTCATCCCTTCATCTCCTAGCAGCTCTGGTATCTCCGGCACTAAGAGCCTTTGGCTTCTGACTGACTCACTGACAGACACAGTGCGGGGAGGTTGATTCTCTAGGCTGGAGGAGGGCCATCTCTCTCTCTCTCTCTCTAAACCCTCTCACTTCAACTCAGAGGTCCTGCTTAGGGGGAATATGGGGAATGTGGCTGGTTTTCTTACACTCTGCATGCGGATGTCACATGTACAGTTTGGGCCGTCAGCCGCGCTGGAGCTCTGGAGAGACAGATTAGTATCGAGTGGTGCTGATGTAACAGTATAACTTTAGACCGTCCCCCCGCCCATTACCCGGGCGCGAACCAGGGACCCTCTGCACACATCAACAACAGTCACCCCTCGAAGCATCGTTACCCATCGTTCCACAAAAGCCGCGGCCCTTGCAGAGCAAAGGGGAACTACTACTTCAAGGTCTCAGAGCAAGTGACGTCACCGATTGAAGCGATATTTAGCGCGAACCACCGCTAACTAAGCCAGCCGTTTCACATCCGTTACACTAGCACCACCGCTAACTAAGCTAGCCGTTTCACATCCTTTACACTAGCACCACCGCTAACTAAGCTAGCCGTTTCACATCCGTTACACTAGCACCACCGCTAACTAAGCTAGCCGTTTCACATCCGTTACACTAGCACCACCGCTAACTAAGCTAGCCGTTTCACATCCGTTACACTAGCACCACCGCTAACTAAGCTAGCCGTTTCACATCCGTTACACTAGCACCACCGCTAACTAAGCTAGCCGTTTCACATCCGTTACACTAGCACCACCGCTAACTAAGCTAGCCGTTTCACATCCGTTACACTAGCACCACCGCTAACTAAGCTAGCCGTTTCACATGCGTTACACTAGCACCACCGCTAACTAAGCTAGCCGTTTCACATCCGTTACACTGAGGAGTCTGTCATTGTTCGGGGCTTTTACTTCAGTGTTACGGTGCAGACGGTATCGATGTATATGAGATGTGGTACACAGAGGGCTGAGGGCGTGTTGATATTCATGAAGGGCCCCTGGGTTCCTTGGACTGTCGGTGGAGTGAACTTAGCCGTTAAACCCAACAGGTGTCAAGGTGTAAGGTTGTTACAATGAACACTGTAAACATAACCTCGAGGGCTCTCTCTCACACACACACACACACACACGCACACACACGCACGCACGTACGCACGCACGTACGCACGCACGCACGCACGCACGCACACGCACACGCACACGCAGACGCACGCACACACGCAGACGCACGCGCACACGCACACACACACGCAGACGCAGACGCACACACGCACACGCACGCACACACGCAGACGCTCGCGCACGCGCACACGCACACACAGTGTATCTGCCAAACTCTAGCTCGTCCTATTCAGCTGTTGTCTCTGTAGTTTCCATGGTGACTCCAGGTTCTCTCCACACCTTAATCACAAGGTCTGTAAATATGCAGTTTGTTTACTGTGGCTGTGAGACAGTTCACCCTGTGGCTGTGAGACAGTTCACCCTGTGGCTGTGAGACAGGTCACCCTGTGGCTGTGAGACAGGTCACCCTGTGGCTGTGAGACAGTTGTCTAGGATAGTATTCTGAGTGATTCACCCTGTGGATGTGAGACAGTTCACCCTGTGGATGTGAGACAGTTCACCCTGTGGCTGTGAGACAGTTCACCCTGTGGCTGTGAGACAGGTCACCCTGTGGCTGTGAGACAGTTGTCTAGGACAGTATTCTGAGTGATTCACCCTGTGGATGTGAGACAGTTCACCCTGTGGATGTGAGACAGTTCACCCTGTGGCTGTGAGACAGTTCACCCTGTGGCTGTGAGACAGTTCACCCTGTGGATGTGAGACAGTTCACCCTGTGGCTGTGAGACAGGTCACCCTGTGGCTGTGAGACAGTTCACCCTGTGGATGTGAGACAGTTCACCCTGTGGCTGTGAGACAGTTCACCCTGTGGCTGTGAGACAGTTGTCTGGGACAGTATTCTGAGTGATTCACCCTGTGGCTGTGAGACAGGTCACCCTGTGGCTGTGAGACAGGTCACCCTGTGGCTGTGAGACAGGTCACCCTGTGGCTGTGAGACAGTTGTCTAGGGTAGTATTCTGAGTGATTCACCCTGTGGATGTGAGACAGTTCACCCTGTGGATGTGAGACAGTTCACCCTGTGGCTGTGAGACAGTTCACCCTGTGGCTGTGAGACAGGTCACCCTGTGGCTGTGAGACAGTTGTCTAGGACAGTATTCTGAGTGATTCACCCTGTGGATGTGAGACAGTTCACCCTGTGGATGTGAGACAGTTCACCCTGTGGCTGTGAGACAGTTCACCCTGTGGCTGTTAGACAGTTCACCCTGTGGATGTGAGACAGTTCACCCTGTGGCTGTGAGACAGGTCACCCTGTGGCTGTGAGACAGTTCACCCTGTGGATGTGAGACAGTTCACCCTGTGGCTGTGAGACAGTTCACCCTGTGGCTGTGAGACAGTTCACCCTGTGGACTGTAGAGTGATTCACCCTGTGGCTGTGAGACAGGTCACCCTGTGGCTGTGAGACAGGTCACCCTGTGGCTGTGAGACAGTTCACCCTGTGGCTGTGAGACAGGTCACCCTGTGGCTGTGAGACAGTTCACCCTGTGGATGTGAGACAGTTCACCCTGTGGATGTGAGACAGGTCACCCTGTGGCTGTGAGACAGATCACCCTGTGGCTGTGAGACAGGTCACCCTGTGGCTGTGAGACAGTTCACCCTGTGGCTGTGAGACAGTTCACCCTGTGGCTGTGAGACAGTTCACCCTGTGGCTGTGAGACAGTTCACCCTGTGGATGTGAGACAGTTCACCCTGTGGATGTGAGACAGGTCACCCTGTGGCTGTGAGACAGTTCACCCTGTGGCTGTGAGACAGTTCACCCTGTGGATGTGAGACAGGTCACCCTGTGGCTGTGAGACAGTTCACCCTGTGGCTGTGAGACAGTTCACCCTGTGGCTGTGAGACAGGTCACCCTGTGGCTGTGAGACAGTTCACCCTGTGGCTGTGAGACAGTTCACCCTGTGGCTGTGAGACAGTTCACCCTGTGGATGTGAGACAGTTCACCCTGTGGATGTGAGACAGGTCACCCTGTGGCTGTGAGACAGTTCACCCTGTGGCTGTGAGACAGTTCACCCTGTGGCTGTGAGACAGGTCACCCTGTGGCTGTGAGACCGTTCACCCTGTGGCTGTGAGACAGTTCACCCTGTGGCTGTGAGACAGTTCACCCTGTGGCTGTGAGACCGTTCACCCTGTGGCTGTGAGACAGGTCACCCTGTGGCTGTGAGACAGGTCACCCTGTGGCTGTGAGACAGGTCACCCTGTGGCTGTGAGACAGTTCACCCTGTGGCTGTGAGACAGGTCACCCTGTGGCTGTGAGACAGTTCACCCTGTGGATGTGAGACAGTTCACCCTGTGGCTGTGAGACAGGTCACCCTGTGGCTGTGAGACAGGTCACCCTGTGGCTGTGAGACAGGTCACCCTGTGGCTGTGAGACAGTTCACCCTGTGGCTGTGAGACAGGTCACCCTGTGGCTGTGAGACAGTTCACCCTGTGGATGTGAGACAGTTCACCCTGTGTCTGTGAGACAGTTGTTTACTACATATGGAATAGGTTAAAACAGTGTACCATCATGTCAAGTCGATCTGGGCCCAGGGTCCCCCAGTGCTCTACATCACGAGTTAAAACAGTGTACCATCAGGTCAAGTCGATCTGGGCCCAGGGCCCCCCAGTGCTCTACATCACGAGTTAAAACAGTGTACCATCATGTCAAGTCGATCTGGGCCCAGGGCCCCCCAGTGCTCTACATCACGAGTTAAAACAGTGTACCATCAGGTCAAGTCGATCTGGGCCCAGGGCCCCCCAGTGCTCTACATCACGAGTTAAAACAGTGTACCATCATGTCAAGTCGATCTGGGCCCAGGGCCCCCCAGTGCTCTACATCACGAGTTAAAACAGTGTACCATCATGTCAAGTCGATCTGGGCCCAGGGCCCCCCAGTGCTCTACATCACGAGTTAAAACAGTGTACCATCATGTCAAGTCGATCTGGGCCCATGTCCCCCCAGTGCTCTACATCACGAGTTAAAACAGTGTACCATCATGTCAAGTCGATCTGGGCCCAGGGCCCCCCAGTGCTCTACATCACGAGTTAAAACAGTGTACCATCATGTCAAGTCGATCTGGGCCCAGGGCCCCCCAGTGCTCTACATCACAAGTTAAAACAGTGTACCATCAGGTCAAGTCGATCTGGGCCCATGGCCCCCCAGTGCTCTACATCACGAGTTAAAACAGTGTACCATCATGTCAAGTCGATCTGGGCCCAGGGCCCCCAGTGCTCTACATCACGGGAGTTAAAACAGTGTACCATCAGGTCAAGTCGATCTGGGCCCAGGGCCCCCCAGTGCTCTACATCACGAGTTAAAACAGTGTGAATGCTGTGGCTGTGTAACAGATCTGTGAATTGCATCGACCAACAGCTCTTACAGGGGCTGTCCTCTGTGTCCTCAGTGTTTTTAGTGTGTTCTCCCCCTGAACATACCTCAGCAAAGAGGAACCCACCTCAACTGGAGTCAGAGTGTGCTGTGTTCTCCCTCCGAACACCCCTCAGCAAAGAGGAACCCACCTCAACTGGAGTCAGAGTGTGCTGTGTTCTCCCTCCGAACACCCCTCAGCAAAGAGGAACCCACCTCAACTGGAGTCAGAGTGTGCTGTGTTCTCCCTCCGAACACCCCTCAGCAAAGAGGAACCCACCTCAACTGGAGTCAGAGTGTGCTGTGTTCTCCCTCCGAACACCCCTCAGCAAAGAGGAACCCACCTCAACTGGAGTCAGAGTGTGCTGTGTTCTCCCTCCGAACACCCCTCAGCAAAGAGGAACCCACCTCAACTGGAGTCAGAGTGTGCTGTGTTCTGTCCTACACATGAAGGACCTTAATTTGATCACTCTGTTGTTGCTGAGAATTTTCCCTGCTCTGACCCTCAGATAAACAGAACATTTTGAGGGTCAGTGTGGATCTCTGTTAATGAAACAAGATGTTCTGTTTATCTGAGGGTCAGTGTGGATCTCTGTTAATGAAACAAGATGTTCTGTTTATCTGAGGGTCAGTGTGGATCTCTGTTAATGAAACAAGATGTTCTGTTTATCTGAGGGTCAGTGTGGATCTCTGTTAATAGATCAAGATGTTCTGTTTATCTGAGGGTCAGTGTGGATCTCTGTTAATAGATCAAGATGTTCTGTTTATCTGAGGGTCAGTGTGGATCTCTGTTAATAGATCAAGATGTTCTGTTTATCTGAGGGTCAGTGTGGATCTCTGTTAATAGATCAAGATGTTCTGTTTATCTGAGGGTCAGTGTGGATCTCTGTTAATAGATCAAGATGTTCTGTTTATCTGAGGGTCAGTGTGGATCTCTGTTAATGAAACAAGATGTTATGTTTATCTGAGGGTCAGTGTGGATCTCTGTTAATAGATCAAAGATGTTCTGTTTATCTGAGGGTCAGTGTGGATCTCTGTTAATAGATCAAAGATGTTCTGTTTATCTGAGGGTCAGTGTGGATCTCTGTTAATAGATCAAAGATGTTCTGTTTATCTGAGGGTCAGTGTGGATCTCTGTTAATAGATCAAAGATTTTCTGTTTATCTGATTCAAGCTAGTTAGCACGGTTACTGTTCTGTTTGTCTGCCTTTTTGTCTCTCTTTCACACACACACACACACACACACACACACACACACACACACACACACACACACACACACACACACACACACACACACACACACTCACTCAGGTTCCCCGGGGTCCATATAATCTGATTCATTAGGATCTAAACAGACAAACTGACTCTAGATCAGCCACTCTGAGATTGCTGTATGAATACAGGTTTCCAGACCTAAAAGCACCTCTCCCGAGGCCTCCTCTTCAACTCACGTTCACTCTGAGTCAGATCCAGTCTGACACAACAGACTGGACACATGCTACAGATGTCGGATCATAATTTGACCCATTCTGGTCGCAAGGGGGGGGGAAATAATCCTGCAGCAGGAGGATTTGAATTGAATATTGAATATTTTCAGAATGTCTGCCAGGGAGCAGCTGGAAGAAGCAGGGTTTTGTAGGCTGGACAGTACCAGACCTAGTTTGGTTTGGCCAAGGCTAGTTTCATCATGTGTTCTCATGGCTGCTAGATCATCGTGATCTGCCTTAGCACTGCCTCCCAACATCAGGAGTTCACTCCCATCGCTGGGATTAGTTTTAGAGTTTAGTTTTGACACTTTGTATGAATGGAGACTAACGTTGGAGTAGCACACTGTTATTATTTCAAACTTGTTAGAGAAGTGCTCCCGCTGTGGGGATCAAATCAGCGGACATTTCAAGTGCGCCACGTATAGTTTTTGATAAAACTCAAACTTTCATTAATACACACATACAACATACTGAATTAAAGCTACACTCGTTGTGAATCTATCCACCAAGTCAGATTTGTAAAATGCTTTTCGGGGAAAGCATGAGAAGCTATTATCTGATACCATGCACTCTCAAAATACAGCAACGTCACCTAAAACGACAGATTTTGCGTTATCCGTCGCTACCCAAAACGCTGAAATAAAATATAAAACATTCATTACCGTTGACGAGCTTCTTTCTTGGCACTCCTATATATCCCATAAACATCCCAGTTGGGTCTTTTTCCCAATTAAATCCGTCATTGTATAGCTAAAATGTCATTTTCTGAAGACCGGTCTGATGCAGGAATATTCTGTTTTCCAAGACGCAACGTCACTTTTTAAAATGACAAAAGCTGCCTATATACTTTTACAAAACACTTCAAATTACTTTTCTAACCCAACTTTAGGTATTAATAAACGTTAATTAGCTATACAATTCATCACGGGGCGATTTGTATTCGATAGCAGCTAGTCTGGAAATCAACGGCCATCTTTCTCATTTTAATAACTTCCTGTTGACAAACTGAAACCGGAAAGGGTAAAACGTAATAGAACCAAGGATTAAGTCTGCTCAAAATGCCAGCACTGGCGACATCGTGTGGAAGCTGTAGGCGTTTACATTACGGCCTGATGTATTTCCGTTCGTCTTTAACAATACATTGACTGGCGTAGTAATATATTTTTTGTGTTTTTGGAGAACAGTTTTTCGAGGGATTTTTACTGCTAAACACGTTGTGTTATAGCCACAGACACGATTTAACCAGTTTTGGAAACGTCTGAGTGTTTTCTATCCACAGATACTAATCAAATGCATATACTATATTCCTGGCATGAATAGCAGGGCGCTGAAATGTTGCGCGATTTTTAACAAAAAGCTGCGAAAATTCGCAACATCCTTATCCGATCCAAGGGATGCCGTCTACCTGCTGTCTACCTGCATCTAAAGGCTGATGTCTACCTGCTGTCTACCTGCTGTTTACCTGCTGTCTACCTGCTGTCTACCTGCATCTAAAGGCTGATGTCTACCTGCTGTCTACCTGCTGTCTACCTGCTGTCTACCTGCCTACCTGCTGCCTATCTGCTGTCTACCTGCATCTAAAGGCTGCTGTCTACCTGCTGTCTACCTGCTGTCTACCTGCTGTCTAGCTGCATCTAAAGACTGCTGTCTACCTGCTGTCTACCTGCTGTCTACCTGCTGTGTACCTGCTGTCTACCTGCTGTCTACCTGATGTCTACCTGCTGTCTAGCTGCATCTAAAGACTGCTGTCTACCCGCTGTCTACCTGCGGTGTACCTGCTGTCTACCTGCGGTGTACCCGCTGTCTACCTGCGGTGTACCTGCTGTGTACCTGCTGTGTACCTGCTGTCTACCCGCTGTCTACCTGCTGTCTACCTGCTGTCTACCTGATGTCTACCTGCCATCTACCTGCTGTCTACCCGCTGTGTACCGGCTGTGTACCTGCTGTCTACCCGCTGTGTGCCTTCTGTCTACCTGCTGTCTACCTGCTGTCTACCTGGTGTCTACCTGCCATCCACCTGCTGTCTACCTGCTGTGTACCTGCTGTCTACCTGCTGTCTACCTGCCACCTCTGAAGGATCTTAACTTGGTAGGTAACACTTTTCTTGTAGGTTACTGTCTACCTGACTCTATAGACTGCTGTCTACCTGCCTCTAAAAACTGCTGTCTACCTGCCTCTATAGACTGCTGTCTACCTGCCACCTCTAAAGGATCTTACCCACCAGGTAACACTTTTCTTGTAGGTTACTGTCTACCTGCCTCTATAGACTAATGTCTACCTGCCTCTAAAGACTGCTGTCTACCTGCCACCTCTAAAGTCTCCTACCCACCAGGTAACACTTTTCTTATAGACTGCTGTCTACCTGCTGTCTACCTGCTGTCTACCTGCCACCTCTAAAGGATCCTACCCACCAGGTAACACTTTTCTTATAGACTGATGTCTTCCTGCCTCTATAGACTGCTGTCTACCTGCCTCTATAGACTGCTGTCTACCTGCCTCTATAGACTGCTGTCTACCTGCCTCTATAGACTGCTGTCTACCTGCCTCTATAGACTGCTGTCTACCTGCCTCTATAGACTGCTGTCTACCTGCCTCTAAAGACTGCTGTCTACCTGCCTCTATAGACTGCTGTCTACCTGCCACCTCTAAAGGATCTTACCCACCAGGTAACACTTGTCTTATAGACTGCTGTCTACCTGCCTCTATAGACTGCTGTCTATCTGCCACCTCTAAAGGCTCCCACCCACCAGGTAACACTTTTCTTATAGACTGCTGTCTACCTTCCTCTATAGACTGCTGTCTACCTGCCACCTCTAAAGGCTCCTACCTACCAGGTAACACTTTCCTTTTAGGTTGCTGTCTACCTGCCACCTCTAAAGGCTCCTACCCACCAGGTAACACTTGTCTTGTAGGTTACTGTCTACCTGCCACCTCTAAAGGCTCCTACCCACCAGGTAACACTTGAGAGAGAGCCTGGTTAGCCTACAGAGAGAGGAGAGCCTGGTTAGCCTACAGAGAGAGGAGAGCCTGGTTAGCCTACAGAGAGAGGAGAGCCTGGTTAGCCTACAGAGAGAGGATAGCCTGTTAGCCTACAGAGAGAGAGAGGAGAGCCTGGTTAGCCTACAGAGAGAGAGAGGAGAGCCTGGTTAGCCTACAGAGAGAGGAGAGCCTGGTTAGCCTACAGAGAGAGAGGAGAGTCTGGTTAGTCTACAGAGAGAGAGAGGAGAGCCTGGTTAGCCTACAGAGAGAGAGAGAGGAGAGCCTGGTTAGCCTACAGAGAGAGGAGAGCCTGGTTAGCCTACAGAGAGAGGAGAGCCTGGTTAGCCTACAGAGAGAGGAGAGCCTGGTTAGCCTACAGAGAGAGGAGAGTCTGGTTAGTCTACATAGAGAGGAGAGCCTGGTTAGCCTACAGAGAGAGGAGAGCCTGGTTAGCCTACAGAGAGAGGAGAGCCTGGTTAGCCTACAGAGAGAGAGGAGAGTCTGGTTAGCCTACAGAGAGAGGAGAGCCTGGTTAGCCTACAGAGAGAGAGGAGAGTCTGGTTAGCCTACAGAGAGAGGAGAGTCTGGTTAGCCTACAGAGAGAGGAGAGCCTGGTTAGCCTACAGAGAGAGAGGAGAGCCTGGTTAGCCTACAGAGAGAGGAGAGCCTGGTTAGCCTACAGAGAGAGGAGAGCCTGGTTAGCCTACAGAGAGAGAGGAGAGCCTGGTTAGCCTACAGAGAGAGAGGAGAGCCTGGTTAGCCTACAGAGAGAGGAGAGCCTGGTTAGCCTACAGAGAGAGGAGAGCCTGGTTAGCCTACAGAGAGAGGAGAGCCTGGTTAGCCTACAGAGAGAGAGGAGAGCCTGGTTAGCCTACAGAGAGAGGAGAGCCTGGTTAGCCTACAGAGAGAGAGGAGAGCCTGGTTAGCCTACAGAGAGAGAGGAGAGCCTGGTTAGCCTACAGAGAGAGGAGAGCCTGGTTAGCCTACAGAGAGAGGAGAGTCTGGTTAGCCTACAGAGAGAGGAGAGTCTGGTTAGCCTACAGAGAGAGGAGAGTCTGGTTAGTCTACAGAGAGAGGAGAGCCTGGTTAGCCTACAGAGAGAGGAGAGTCTGGTTAGCCTACAGAGAGAGGAGAGTCTGGTTAGTCTACAGAGAGAGGAGAGCCTGGTTAGCCTACAGAGAGAGGAGAGTCTGGTTAGCCTACAGAGAGAGGAGAGCCTGGTTAGCCTACAGAGAGAGGAGAGTCTGGTTAGCCTACACAGAGAGAGGAGAGTCTGGTTAGCCTACAGAGAGAGGAGAGCCTGGTTAGTCTACAGAGAGAGGAGAGCCTGGTTAGCCTACAGAGAGAGAGGAGAGCCTGGTTAGCCTACAGAGAGAGGAGAGCCTGGTTAGCCTACAGAGAGAGAGGAGAGCCTGGTTAGCCTACAGAGAGAGGAGAGCCTGGTTAGTCTACAGAGAGAGAGGAGAGCCTGGTTAGCCTACAGAGAGAGAGAGGAGAGCCTGGTTAGTCTACAGAGAGAGAGGAGAGCCTGGTTAGCCTACAGAGAGAGAGGAGAGCCTGGTTAGCCTACAGAGAGAGGAGAGCCTGGTTAGCCTACAGAGAGAGAGGAGAGCCTGGTTAGCCTACAGAGAGAGGAGAGCCTGGTTAGCCTACAGAGAGAGGAGAGCCTGGTTAGCCTACAGAGAGGAGAGCCTGGTTAGCCTACAGAGAGAGGAGAGCCTGGTTAGTCTACAGAGAGAGGAGAGCCTGGTTAGCCTACAGAGAGAGGAGAGCCTGGTTAGTCTAGAGAGAGAGAGGAGAGCCTGGTTAGCCTACAGAGAGAGGAGAGCCTGGTTAGCCTACAGAGAGAGGAGAGCCTGGTTTACAGAGAGAGGAGAGCCTGGTTACAGAGAGAGAGGAGAGCCTGGTTAGCCTACAGAGAGAGGAGAGCCTGGTTAGCCTAAGAGAGAGGAGAGCCTGGTTAGCCTACAGAGAGAGGAGAGCCTGGTTAGCCTACAGAGAGAGGAGAGCCTGGTTAGCCTACAGAGAGAGGAGAGTCTGGTTAGCCTACAGAGAGAGAGGAGAGCCTGGTTAGCCTACAGAGAGAGGAGAGCCTGGTTAGCCTACAGAGAGAGGAGAGCCTGGTTAGCCTACAGAGAGAGGAGAGCCTGGTTAGCCTACAGAGAGAGAGGAGAGCCTGGTTAGCCTACAGAGAGAGGAGAGCCTGGTTAGCCTACAGAGAGAGGAGAGCCTGGTTAGCCTACAGAGAGAGAGGAGAGCCTGGTTAGCCTACAGAGAGAGAGGAGAGCCTGGTTAGCCACAGAGAGAGGAGAGCCTGGTTAGCCTACAGAGAGAGGAGAGCCTGGTTAGCCTACAGAGAGAGGAGAGCCTGGTTAGTCTACAGAGAGAGGAGAGCCTGGTTAGTCTACAGAGAGAGGAGAGCCTGGTTAGCCTACAGAGAGAGAGGAGAGCCTGGTTAGTCTACAGAGAGAGAGAGGAGAGCCTGGTTAGCCTACAGAGAGAGAGGAGAGCCTGGTTAGCCTACAGAGAGAGGAGAGCCTGGTTAGCCTACAGAGAGAGGAGAGTCTGGTTAGTCTACAGAGAGAGGAGAGCCTGGTTAGCCTACAGAGAGAGAGGAGAGCCTGGTTAGCCTACAGAGAGAGAGGAGAGCCTGGTTAGCCTACAGAGAGAGGAGAGCCTGGTTAGCCTACAGAGAGAGGAGAGCCTGGTTAGCCTACAGAGAGAGGAGAGCCTGGTTAGCCTACAGAGAGAGGAGAGCCTGGTTAGCCTACAGAGAGAGGAGAGCCTGGTTAGCCTACAGAGAGAGGAGAGCCTGGTTAGCCTACAGAGAGAGAGGAGAGCCTGGTTAGCCTACAGAGAGAGGAGAGCCTGGTTAGCCTACAGAGAGAGGAGAGCCTGGTTAGCCTACAGAGAGAGAGGAGAGCCTGGTTAGCCTACAGAGAGAGGAGAGCCTGGTTAGCCTACAGAGAGAGGGAGAGCCTGGTTAGCCTACAGAGAGGAGAGCCTGGTTAGCCTACAGAGAGAGAGGAGAGCCTGGTTAGCCTACAGAGAGAGGAGAGCCTGGTTAGCCTACAGAGAGAGGAGAGTCTGGTTAGCCTACAGAGAGAGAGGAGAGCCTGGTTAGCCTACAGAGAGAGGAGAGCCTGGTTAGTCTACAGAGAGAGGAGAGCCTGGTTAGTCTACAGAGAGAGGAGAGCCTGGTTAGCCTACAGAGAGAGGAGAGCCTGGTTAGCCTACAGAGAGAGAGAGGAGAGCCTGGTTAGTCTACAGAGAGAGAGGAGAGCCTGGTTAGCCTACAGAGAGAGGAGAGCCTGGTTAGCCTACAGAGAGAGGAGAGCCTGGTTAGCCTACAGAGAGAGGAGAGCCTGGTTAGTCTACAGAGAGAGGAGAGCCTGGTTAGTCTACAGAGAGAGGAGAGCCTGGTTAGCCTACAGAGAGAGGAGAGCCTGGTTAGTCTACAGAGAGAGAGGAGAGCCTGGTTAGTCTACAGAGAGAGAGGAGAGCCTGGTTAGTCTACAGAGAGAGAGGAGAGCCTGGTTAGTCTACAGAGAGAGGAGAGCCTGGTTAGTCTACAGAGAGAGGAGAGCCTGGTTAGTCTACAGAGAGAGAGGAGAGCCTGGTTAGTCTACAGAGAGAGAGGAGAGCCTGGTTAGTCTACAGAGAGAGAGGAGAGCCTGGTTAGCCTACAGAGAGAGGAGAGCCTGGTTAGTCTACAGAGAGAGGAGAGCCTGGTTAGTCTACAGAGAGAGAGGAGAGCCTGGTTAGTCTACAGAGAGAGAGGAGAGCCTGGTTAGCCTACAGAGAGAGAGGAGAGCCTGGTTAGTCTACAGAGAGAGAGGAGAGCCTGGTTAGTCTACAGAGAGAGAGAGGAGAGCCTGGTTAGTCTACAGAGAGAGGAGAGCCTGGTTAGTCTACAGAGAGAGAGGAGAGCCTGGTTAGCCTACAGAGAGAGGAGAGCCTGGTTAGTCTACAGAGAGAGAGGAGAGCCTGGTTAGCCTACAGAGAGAGAGGAGAGCCTGGTTAGTCTACAGAGAGAGGAGAGCCTGGTTAGTCTACAGAGAGAGGAGAGAGAGAGGAGAGCCTGGTTAGCCTACAGAGAGAGGAGAGCCTGGTTAGTCTACAGAGAGAGGAGAGCCTGGTTAGCCTACAGAGAGAGGAGAGCCTGGTTAGCCTACAGAGAGAGAGAGGAGAGCCTGGTTAGCCTACAGAGAGAGGAGAGCCTGGTTAGCCTACAGAGAGAGGAGAGCCTGGTTAGTCTACAGAGAGAGAGGAGAGCCTGGTTAGCCTACAGAGAGAGAGAGGAGAGCCTGGTTAGTCTACAGAGAGAGAGAGGAGAGCCTGGTTAGTCTACAGAGAGAGGAGAGTCTGGTTAGCCTACAGAGAGAGGAGAGCCTGGTTAGTCTACAGAGAGGAGAGCCTGGTTAGCCTACAGAGAGGAGAGCCTGGTTAGCCTACAGAGAGAGGAGAGCCTGGTTAGCCTACAGAGAGGAGAGCCTGGTTAGCCTACAGAGAGAGGAGAGCCTGGTTAGCCTACAGAGAGAGGAGAGCCTGGTTAGCCTACAGAGAGAGAGGAGAGCCTGGTTAGCCTACAGAGAGAGGAGAGCCTGGTTAGCCTACAGAGAGGAGAGCCTGGTTAGCCTACAGAGAGAGGAGAGCCTGGTTAGCCTACAGAGAGGAGAGCCTGGTTAGCCTACAGAGAGAGAGGAGAGCCTGGTTAGTCTACAGAGAGAGAGGAGAGCCTGGTTAGCCTACAGAGAGGAGAGCCTGGTTTGCCTACAGAGAGGAGAGCCTGGTTAGCCTACAGAGAGGAGAGCCTGGTTAGCCTACAGAGAGGAGAGCCTGGTTAGCCTACAGAGAGGAGAGCCTGGTTAGCCTACAGAGAGGAGAGCCTGGTTAGCCTACAGAGAGATCTGATGATAATTATAAACACTACAGAGGATGTGGACCCCTCTGTCTCACTGTGTCTCCTGGCTGTTGTAAACACTTCAGAGGATGTGGACCCCTCTGTCTCACTGTGTCTCCTGGCTGTTGTAAACACTACAGAGGATGTGGACCCCTCTGTCTCACTGTGTCTCCTGGCTGTTGTAAACACTACAGAGGATGTGGACCCCTCTGTCTCACTGTGTCTCCTGGCTGTTGTAAACACTACAGAGGATGTGGACCCCTCTGTCTCACTGTGTCTCCTGGCTGTTGTAAACACTACAGAGGATGTGGACCCCTCTGTCTCACTGTGTCTCCTGGCTGTTGTAAACACTACAGAGGATGTGGACCCCTCTGTCTCACTGTGTCTCCTGGCTGTTGTAAACACTACAGAGGATGTGGACCCCTCTGTCTCACTGTGTCTCCTGGCTGTTGTAAACACTACAGAGGATGTGGACCCCTCTGTCTCACTGTGTCTCCTGGCTGTTGTAAACACTACAGAGGATGTGGACCCCTCTGTCTCACTGTGTCTCCTGGCTGTTGTAAACACTACAGAGGATGTGGACCCCTCTGTCTCACTGTGTCTCCTGGCTGTTGTAAACACTACAGAGGATGTGGACCCCTCTGTCTCACTGTGTCTCCTGGCTGTTGTAAACACTACAGAGGATGTGGACCCCTCTGTCTCACTGTGTCTCCTGGCTGTTGTAAACACTACAGAGGATGTGGACCCCTCTGTCTCACTGTGTCTCCTGGCTGTTGTAAACACTACAGAGGATGTGGACCCCTCTGTCTCACTGTGTCTCCTGGCTGTTGTATACACTACAGAGGATGTGGACCCCTCTGTCTCACTGTGTCTCCTGGCTGTTGTAAACACTACAGAGGATGTGGACCCCTCTGTCTCACTGTGTCTCCTGGCTGTTGTAAACACTACAGAGGATGTGGACCCCTCTGTCTCACTGTGTCTCCTGGCTGTTGTAAACACTACAGAGGATGTGGACCCCTCTGTCTCACTGTGTCTCCTGGCTGTTGTAAACACTACAGAGGATGTGGACCCCTCTGTCTCACTGTGTCTCCTGGCTGTTGTAAACACTACAGAGGATGTTGATCCTCTGTCTCACAGATCTCCTGGCTGTTGTAAACACTACAGAGGATGTGGACCCCTCTGTCTCACTGTGTCTCCTGGCTGTTGTCAACACACAGAGGATGTGGACCCCTCTGTCTCACTGTGTCTCCTGGCTGTTGTAAACACTACAGATGTGATGTGGACACCCTCTGTCTCACTGTGTCTCCTGGCTGTTGTATCACACTACAGAGATGTGGACCTATAACAGACTGATGATGTACAGGAAGTCACTCTGTCAACACTGGCTGTTATAACAGACTGATCATGTCAGGATGTGGACCAGGAAGTCCTCTGTCTCACTGTGTCTCCTGGCTGTCTTGACCAGGCTAACACTGTCAGAGGATGTGGACCCCTCTGTCTCACAGTGTCTTATCTGCTGTTGTATACACTACAGAGGATCATGACCCCTCTGTCTCACTGTGTCTCCTGGCTGTTGTAAACACTACAGAGGATGTGACCCCTCTGTCTCACTGTGTCTCCTGGCTGTTGTAAACACTACAGAGGATGTGGACCCCTCTGTCTCACTGTGTCTCCTGGCTGTTGTAAACACTCAGAGGATGTGTCTTGACCCTAACTTATCTGTCTCACTGTGTCTCCTGGCTGTTGATACACTATCAGAGGATGTGGACCCCTCTGTCTCACTGTGTCTCCTGGCTGTTGTAAACACTACAGAGGATGTGTTTGACCCCTCTGTCTCACTGTGTCTCCTGGCCTGTTGTAAACACTACAGAGGATGTGGACCCCTCTGTCTCACTGTGTCTCCTGGCTGTTGTAAACACTCTCAGAGGATGTGGACCCCTCATATCCTGTCTCACTGTGTCTCCTGGCTGTTGTAAACACTACAGAGGATGTCTGACCCCTCTGTCTCACTGTGTCTCCTGGCTGTCTGTCACTACTGCACCTCTGGCTTGACATCCAGTCCATATTCATTGTACATATCCAGATCGTACTGTGTCTATAACAGACTGATGATGTCTACAGGAAGTCCTCTGATCAACACAGTCTAACTATAACAGACTGATCATGTCATGACAGGAAGTCCTCTGTCTCTGAACACAGATCATGGTGTGACCTATAACAGACTGATCATGTCTCATATCCAGGAAGTCTGACTGTCTGATCAACACAGATCGTACCTATCCTGTCTCAGACTGTCTCATGTCTGTGTTTGACCAGGCTAACTTATCTGTGTCTGAGGAACATTGGTGTTTGCTAACTTATCTGTGTCTGAGGAACATCTGTGTTTGACCAGGCTAACTTATCTGTGTCTGAACATTGTGTTCTCTGGTGTTTGACCAGGCTAACTTATCTGTGTCTGAGGAACATTGTGTCTCATTCTCTGGTGTTTGACCAGGCTAACTTATCTGTGTCTGAACAGGAACATTGTGTTCTCTGGTGTTTGACCAGGCCTTATCTGTGACTGAGGAACATTGTATTCTCATGGTGTTTGACCAGGCTAACTTATCTGTGTCTGACTGAACATTGTGTTCTTGGTGTTTGACCAGGCTAACTTATCTGTGTCTGAGGAACATTGTGTTCTCTGGTGTTTGACCAGGCTAACTTATCTGTGTCTGAGGAACATTGTGTTCACATGGTGTTTGACCAGGCTAACTTATCTGTGTCTGAGGAACATTGTGTTCTCTGGTGTTTGACCAGGCTAACTTATCTGTGTCTGAGGAACATTGGTGTTTGACCAGGCTAACTTATCTGTGTCTGAGGAACATTGTGTTCTCTGGTGTTTGACCAGGCTAACTTATCTGTGTCTGAGGAACATTGTGTTCTCTGGTGTTTGACCAGGCTAACTTATCTGTGTCTGAGGAACATTGTGTTCTCTGGTGTTTGACCAGGCTAACTTATCTGTGTCTGAGGAACATTGGTGTTTGACCAGGCTAACTTATCTGTGTCTGTCTCTGAACATTGTGTTCTCTGGTGTTTGACCAGGCTGACTGTCTTATCTGTCTCTGACTGGAACATAGCCTGTTCTCTGGTGTCTTGACCAGGACTAACTTATCTGTGTCTGACTGGAACATTGCCTGTTCTGACTGTCTCATTTGTCTCTGACTGTCTCATATCCTGTCTCTGACTGTCTCAACATCTCTGACTTCTCTATCCTGTCTCTGACTGTCTCATAGCCTGTCTCTGACTGTCTCAGCCTGTCTCTGTCTCTGACTTATCTGCCTGTCTCTGACTGGAACAGCCTGTCTCTGATTCTCATAGCCTGTTTGACCAGGCTCTTATCTGTGTCTGACTGGATATCCATTGTGTTCTCCTGGTGTTTGACTGACTGTCTCAACTTATCTGTGTCTGACTGAACATTGACTGTCTCTCTGTCTCTGACTGTCTCATACCAGGCTAACTGTCTCATATCTGTGTCTGACTGTCTCATTGTGTCTCTGACTGTTTGACCAGGCTGTCTTATCTGTGTCTGACTGGAACTGTCTTCCTGTTTGACCTGACTGTCTCATATCCTGTATCTGACTGTCTGAGCCTGTCTCATCTCATAGCCTGTTCTGACTGTCTCATCCTGTCTCTAACTGTCTCATATCTGTCTCTGACTGTCTCATATCCTGTCTTGGTGTCCTGTCTCTGACTGTATCTGTGTCTGAGGAACATTGGTGTTTGACAGTCTAACATTTATCTGTCTCTGAACATTGTATTCACATGGAAAGCCAGTGTAATTGACACTAAACACTGCTTTGATTCATGTTTTCTGAGTGAGTTGAGTGTCGCTCTGGATAAGACTACACACACACACACACACACACACACACACACACACACACACACACACACACACACACACACACACACACACACACACACACACACACACACACACACAGCGTCTAAATGACTAAATTGACTGTGCTGAGGGAAATCAAGCCTGTCTCTGACTAGGAGTCTCATATCCTGTCTCTGACTGTCTCATATCCTGTCTCTGACTGTCTCATATCCTGTCTCTGACTGTCTCATATCCTGTCTCTGACTGTCTCATATCCTGTCTCTGACTGTCTCATATCCTGTCTCTGACTGTCTCATATTCTGTCTCTGACTGTCTCATAGCCTGTCTCTGACTGTCTCATAGCCTGTCTCTGACTGTCTCATAGCCTGTCTCTGACTGTCTCATAGCCTGTCTCTGACTGTCTCATAGCCTGTCTCTGACTGTCTCATAGCCTGTCTCTGACTGTCTCATATCCTGTCTCTGACTGTCTCATATCCTGTCTCTGACTGTCTCATATCCTGTCTTGACTGTCTCATATCCTGTCTCTGACTGTCTCATATCCTGTCTCCGACTGTCTCATAGCCTGTCTCTGACTGTCTCATATCCTGTCTCTGACTGTCTCATATCCTGTCTCTGACTGTCTCATATCCTGTCTTTACAGTTTAGCAGACTGTCTCATATCCTGTCTCTGACTGTCGCATAGCCTGTCTCTGACTGTCTCATATCCTGTCTCTGACTGTCTCATCCTATGACCTAGCCTGTCTCTGACTGTCTCATAGCCTGTCTCTGACTGTCTCATAGCCTGTCTCTGACTGTCTCATAGCCTGTCTCTGACTGTCTCATATCCTGTCTCTGACTGTCTCATATCCTGTCTCTGACTGTCTCATATCCTGTCTCTGACTGTCTCATAGCCTGTCTCTGACTGTCTCATATCCTGTCTCTGACTGTCTCATATCCTGTCTCTGACTGTCTCATAGTTTCCTGTCTCTGACTGTCTCATAGCCTGTCTCTGACTGTCTCATATCCTGTCTCTGACTGTCTCATAGCCTGTCTCTGACTGTCTCATAGCCTGTCTCTGACTGTCTCATAGCCTGTCTCTGACTGTCTCATAGCCTGTCTCTGACTGTCTCATAGCCTGTCTCTGACTGTCTCATAGCCTGTCTCTGACTGTCTCATATCCTGTCTCTGACTGTCTCATATCCTGTCTCATCTTTACAGTTTAGCACGACTGTCTCATATCCTGTCTCCGACTGTCTCATATTCCTGTCTCTGATCTGTCTCATATCCTGTCTCTGACTGTCTCATAGCCTGTCTCTGACTGTCCCATAGCCTGTCTCAGTTTGACTGTCTCATATCCTGTCTCTGACTGTCTCATATCCTGTCTCATTGACTGTCTCATATCCTGTCTCTGACTGTCTCATAGCCTGTCTCTGACTGTCTTATATCCTGTCTCTGACTGTCTCATATCCTGTCTCTGACTGTCTCATAGCCTGTCTCTGACTGTCTCATATCCTGTCTCTGACTGTCTCATAGCCTGTCTCTGACTGTCTCATAGCCTGTCTCTGACTGTCTCATAGCCTGTCTCTGACTGTCTCATAGCCTGTCTCTGATTCTAGAATCTCATCAGATCCTGTCTCTGACTGTCTCATAGCCTGTCTCTGACTGTCTCATATCCTGTCTCTGACTGTCTCATAGCATCTGTCTCTGACAGTCTCATATCCTGTCTCTGACTGTCTCATAGCCAGTTACCAGCAGTAACACATTCTATGTCTCTGACTGTCTCATAGCCTGTCTCTGACTTTGTCTCATATTCCTGTCTCTGACTGTCTCATATCCTGTCTCTGACTGTCTCATATCCTGTCTCTGATCTTGACAGATGGCATTCTATAGAATCTGATCAGCTGATTGCAGTAACAACATTCTATGAGCTCATCACGATCTTTACAGTTTTAGCAGTATCAACATTATAGAATCTCATGATCTTTGATGGAAATCTTCTATGAGAATCTCATCAGATCTTTACATAGTCAACATTCTTGATCATCTTTGTTGGTGAGAGCACGCTCAGATCTTTACAGTTTCAGTAACTACTGGGTTGATCTCATCAGATCTTTACAAGTACAGCCCAGTTTAGTACCAGCAGTAAACATTCTATAATGCCATGATCTTTACAGTTTAGCAAAACAACATTCTATAGAATCTCAAGATCTTTACAAATAATAAAATTCTTTGATCTCATCATGATTTTCAGTTTAGAAATGCCATTCTTATCTCCTGAAGAACCAGCTCCACTAGAATCTCACAGATCATGTAGTGGTTTTAATCTCATCAGACTTTACACACACACACACACACACACACACACACACACACACACACTATAGAATCTCACAGATCTTTACACACACACACACACACACACACAGATCTTTACAGCACACACATTCTATAGAATCTCATCAGATCTTTACACAGCAGTAACAACATTCTATAGAATCTCATCAGATCTTTACAGTTAGCACCAGCAGTAAAACTGAATCTCTCAATCTTTGTGTTTGCACAGTAACAACATTCTATAATCAGATCTTTACAGTTCAGCAGTAACAACATTCTATAGAATCTCATCAGATCTTTACAGTTTAGTACCAGCAGTAACAACATTCTATAGAATCTCAGATCTTTACAGTTTAGCAGTAACAACATTCTATAGAATCTCATCAGATCTTTACAGTTTAGCAGTAACAACATTCTATAGAATCTCATCAGATCTTTACAGTTTAGCAGTAACAACATTCTATAGAATCTCATCAGATCTTTACAGTTTAGCAGTAACAACATTCTATAGAATCTCATCAGATCTTTACAGTTTAGCAGTATCAACATTCTATAGAATCTCATCAGATCTTTACAGTTCAGCAGTAACAACATTCTATAGAATCTCATCAGATCTTTACAGTTTAGCAGTATCAACATTCTATAGAATCTCATCAGATCTTTACAGTTTAGCAGTATCAACATTCTATAGAATCTCATCAGATCTTTACAGTTTAGCAGTTTAGCAGGAACAACATTCTATAGAATCTCATCAGATCTTTACAGTTTAGCAGTAACAACATTCTATAGAATCTCATCAGATCTTTACAGTTTAGCAGTAACAACATTCTATAGAATCTCATCAGATCTTTACAGTTTAGCAGTAACAACATTCTATAGAATCTCATCAGATCTTTACAGTTTAGCAGTAACAACATTCTATAGAATCTCATCAGATCTTTACAGTTTAGCAGTAACAACATTCTATAGAATCTCATCAGATCTTTACAGTTTAGTACCAGCAGTAACAACATTCTATAGAATCTCATCAGATCTTTACAGTTTAGCAGTAACAACATTCTATAGAATCTCATCAGATCTTTACAGTTTAGCAGTATCAACATTCTATAGAATCTCATCAGATCTTTACAGTTTAGCAGTAACAACATTCTATAGAATCTCATCAGATCTTTACAGTTTAGCAGTAACAACATTCTATAGAATCTCATCAGATCTTTACAGTTTAGCAGTAACAACATTCTATAGAATCTCATCAGATCTTTACAGTTTAGCAGTAACAACATTCTATAGAATCTCATCAGATCTTTACAGTTTAGTACCAGAATCAGTAACAACATTCTATAGAATCTCATCAGATCTTTACAGTTTTAGCAGTAACAACATTCTATAGAATCTCATCAGATCTTTACAGTTTAGCAGTAACAACATTCTATAGAATCTCATCAGATCTTTACAGTTTAGTAACAACATTCTATAGAATCTCATCAGATCTTTACAGTATCAACATTCTATAGAATCTCATCAGATCTTTACAGTTTAGCAGTATCAACATTCTATAGAATCTCATCAGATCTTTACAGTTTAGCAGTATCAACATTCTATAGAATCTCATCAGATCTTTACAGTTTAGTACCAGCAGTATCAACATTCTATAGAATCTCATCAGATCTTTACAGTTTAGTACCAGCAGTATCAACATTCTATAGAATCTCATCAGATCTTTACAGTTTAGTACCAGCAGTAACAACATTCTATAGAATCTCATCAGATCTTTACAGTTTAGCAGTATCAACATTCTATAGAATCTCATCAGATCTTTACAGTTTAGCAGTATCAACATTCTATAGAATCTCATCAGATCTTTACAGTTTAGCAGTAACAACATTCTATAGAATCTCATCAGATCTTTACAGTTTAGCAGTAACAACATTCTATAGAATCTCATCAGATCTTTACAGTTTAGTACCAGCAGTATCAACATTCTATAGAATCTCATCAGATCTTTACAGTTTAGCAGTAACAACATTCTATAGAATCTCATCAGATCTTTACAGTTTAGCAGTAACAACATTCTATAGAATCTCATCAGATCTTTACAGTTCAGCAGTAACAACATTCTATAGAATCTCATCAGATCTTTACAGTTTAGCAGTAACAACATTCTATAGAATCTCATCAGATCTTTACAGTTTAGCAGTATCAACATTCTATAGAATCTCATCAGATCTTTACAGTTTAGCAGTAACAACATTCTATAGAATCTCATCAGATCTTTACAGTTTAGCACCAGCAGTAACAACATTCTATAGAATCTCATCAGATCTTTACAGTTTAGCAGTAACAACATTCTATAGAATCTCATCAGATCTTTACAGTTTAGCAGTAACAACATTCTATAGAATCTCATCAGATCTTTACAGTTTAGCACCAGCAGTAACAACATTCTATAGAATCTCATCAGATCTTTACAGTTTAGCAGTATCAACATTCTATAGAATCTCATCAGATCTTTACAGTTTAGCAGTAACAACATTCTATAGAATCTCATCAGATCTTTACAGTTTAGCACCAGCAGTAACAACATTCTATAGAATCTCATCAGATCTTTACAGTTTAGCAGTAACAACATTCTATAGAATCTCATCAGATCTTTACAGTTTAGCAGGAACAACATTCTATAGAATCTCATCAGATCTTTACAGTTTAGCAGTAACAACATTATAGAATCTCATCAGATCTTTCAGTTTAGTACCAGCAGTAACAACTTTCATAGAATTTCAGATCTTTACAGTTTAGTCAGTAAGTAACAACATTCTATAGAATCTCATCAGATCTTTACAGTTTAGCACAACCAGCAACAACATTCTATAGAATCTCATCAGATCTTTACAGTTTAGTACCAGCAGTAACAACATTCTATAGAATCTCATCAGATCTTTACAGTTTAGCACCAGCAGTAACAACATTCTATAGAATCTCATCAGATCTTTACAGTTTAGCAGTAACAACATTCTATAGAATCTCATCAGATCTTTACAGTTTAGCAGTAACAACATTCTATAGAATCTCATCAGATCTTTACAGTTTAGCAGTAACAACATTCTATAGAATCTCATCAGATCTTTACAGTTTAGCAGGAACAACATTCTATAGAATCTCATCAGATCTTTACAGTTTAGCAGTAACAACATTCTATAGAATCTCATCAGATCTTTACAGTTTAGCAGTAACAACATTCTATAGAATCTCATCAGATCTTTACAGTTTAGCAGTAACAACATTCTATAGAATCTCATCAGATCTTTACAGTTTAGTACCAGCAGTAACAACATTCTATAGAATCTCATCAGATCTTTACAGTTTAGCAGTAACAACATTCTATAGAATCTCATCAGATCTTTACAGTTTAGTACCAGCAGTAACAACATTCTATAGAATCTCATCAGATCTTTACAGTTTAGCAGTAACAACATTCTATAGAATCCCATCAGATCTTTACAGTTTAGTACCAGCAGTAACAACATTCTATAGAATCTCATCAGATCTTTACAGTTTAGTACCAGCAGTAACAACATTCTATAGAATCTCATCAGATCTTTACAGTTTAGCACCAGCAGTATCAACATTCTATAGAATCCCATCAGATCTTTACAGTTTAGAATCTCATCAGATCTTTACAGTTTAGAACAACATTCTATAGAATCTCATCAGATCTTTACAGTTTAGTACCAGCAGTAACAACATTCTATAGAATCTCATCAGATCTTTACAGTTTAGCACCAGCAGTAACAACATTCTATAGAATCCCATCAGATCTTTACAGTTTAGCACCAGCAGTAACAACATTCTATAGAATCTCATCAGATCTTTACAGTTTAGTACCAGCAGTAACAACATTCTATAGAATCTCATCAGATCTTTACAGTTTAGTACCAGCAGTAACAACATTCTATAGAATCCCATCAGATCTTTACAGTTTAGCAGTAACAACATTCTATAGAATCTCATCAGATCTTTACAGTTTAGTACCAGCAGTAACAACATTCTATAGAATCCCATCAGATCTTTACAGTTTAGTACCAGCAGTAACAACATTCTATAGAATCTCATCAGATCTTTACAGTTTAGTACCAGCAGTAACAACATTCTATAGAATCTCATCAGATCTTTACAGTTTAGCAGTAACAACATTCTATAGAATCTCATCAGATCTTTACAGTTTAGTACCAGCAGTAACAACATTCTATAGAATCCCATCAGATCTTTACAGTTTAGCAGTAACAACATTCTATAGAATCTCATCAGATCTTTACAGTTTAGCAGTAACAACATTCTATAGAATCTCATCAGATCTTTACAGTTTAGCAGTAACAACATTCTATAGAATCTCATCAGATCTTTACAGTTCAGTACCAGCAGTAACAACATTCTATTGAATCTATACATTAGCATTGGTCCAGTAGCAACAATGAATATGTGTCTGACTGACTGAACACTGGGCTATAAGGACTAGCTGCCTGGCTCTTCCACTCCCCTACTTGACATAAATACTTTTATGTTTATTGATATGTAGACTAATTATGCCTTTTCTTTTAAATCGTTATCGTTCTGTCCTTGAGCTGTTCTTGTCTGTTAATGTTCTGTACGATGTCATGTTTCGTGTTTTGTGTTGGACCCCAAGAAGAGAAGCTGCTGGGGATCTTAAATAAACGACCAGGTACTACCTGTCACTGCTTTCCGTCAGGAAGCAAGGTCAGTTATCCTTCAGTTATCCCTCCAATGTCAGGGGTCAAGGTCAGGGGTCAAGGTCAAGGGGGTCAAGGTCAGGCAATGCAAACTATTTCGACAGAAGCTGCTTTTCTTCTGGCTCCTAATTGGTCACATTATAGGGCCCTTTTCTCTCAATCCCATCACTGGTGAGGACAGTCTATCACGTTCTGACCTTAGTTCCTTTGTTTTTTTTGTTTTTTGTTTTAGTATGGTCAGGGCGTGAGTTGGGTGGGTTGTCTATGTTAGTTTTTCTATATTTTTCTATTTCTGTGTTTGGCCTGGTATGGTTCTCAATCAGAGGCAGCTGTCTATCGTTGTCCCTGTTTGAGAACCATATTTAGGTAGCCTGTTTTCCTGTGTGTTTGGTGGGTGGTTGTTTTCTGTCTTTGTGTGTTTGCACCAGATAGAACTGTTTCCGTTTTCACTTTTTAATTTATTTTTATTTTTAAGTGTTCAGTTTCATTAAAAAAAGATGAACACTAACAACGCTGCGCTGTGGTCTTCTCCTCCTTCTCAAGACAGACGTTACACAGTCCAAGTGTGAAGAGAGTTGTTTTTCAGGGATACGGTGGACTGTACTGACTAATGGCCATCTCTCTGATTAATCATGGTGAACTGTGTGTGTGTGTGTGTGTGTGTGTGTGTGTGTGTGTGTGTGTGTGTGTGTGTGTGTGTGTGTGTGTGTGTGTGTGTGTGTGTGTGTGTGTGTGTGTGTGTGTGTGTGTGTGTGTGTGTGCCCTGTTTTCGGAGGTTGGCATTATTGAATAAAACCGAAATTGAAATAAATTGAAGTACTCCTCCTGTGTCCCACATCCAGTATGTCCCTTCCCCTTATGTAGAGGTTATATACTGTATTGTTCCCTCCCCTTATGTAGAGGTTATATACTGTATTGTTCCAGTATGTTCCTTCCCCTTATGTAGAGGTTATATACTGTATTGTTCCTTCCCCTTATGTAGAGGTTATATACTGTATTGTTCCAGTATGTTCCTTCCCCTTATGTAGAGGTTATATACTGTATTGTTCCTTCCCCTTATGTAAGGTTATATACTGTATTGTTCCTTCCCCTTATGTAGAGGTTATATACTGTATTGTTCCTTCCCCTTATGTAAGGTTATATACTGTATTGTTCCTTCCCCTTATGTAGAGGTTATATACTGTATTGTTCCTTCCCCTTATGTAGAGGTTATATACTGTATAAGGAGGGAGAGAGGATATATACTGTATAAGGAGGGAGAGAGGATATATACTGTACTGTCTTCAAGGAGGAGGGAGAGAGGATATATACTGTACTGTCTTCAAGGAGGAGGGAGAGAGGATATATACTGTATAAGGAGGGAGAGAGGATAACAGAGAGGATATATACTGTATAAGGAGGGAGAGAGGATATATACTATATAAGGAGGGAGAGAGGATAACAGAGAGGATATATACTGTATAAGGAGGGAGAGAGGATATATACTGTATAAGGAGGGAGAGAGGATAACAGAGAGGATATATACTGTATAAGGAGGAGAGAGGAGGATATATACTGTATAAGGAGGGAGAGAGGATATATACTGTATAAGGAGGGAGAGAGGATATATACTGTATAAGGAGGGAGAGAGGATATATACTGTACTGTCTTCAAGGAGGAGGGAGAGAGGATATATACTGTATAAGGAGGGAGAGAGGATAACAGAGAGGATATATACTGTATAAGGAGGGAGAGAGGATATATATTGTATAAGGAGGGAGAGAGGATATATACTGTATAAGGAGGGAGAGAGGATATATACTGTATAAGGAGGGAGAGAGGATATATACTGTACTGTCTTCAAGGAGGAGGGAGAGAGGATATATACTGTATAAGGAGGGAGAGAGGATATATACTGTATAAGGAGGGAGAGAGGATATATACTGTACTGTCTCATTCCACTTCCTCCTCTTCGTCCCAGCATCACACACATCGTCTCTTCCTTCACCTTATCAGGAACAAGTTGGACTGGAGGGTCTTTGAGGTGGAGAGGAGAGGGAGAACAACGGGCTATTTCATTTCATTTTGTCCTCCAGAGGTTGTAGTGTATTGTACGACCCCTCTACACCCAGCTGTCAATCCTGTTCACTGTAATAGACTCACCTTGTTTATCTCTAACAGCCTGTCTGGAGAACGACGGGACCAGGCGAAACAGAGATTATTATGATGCTCTGAGAGGTACGAGGGAAAAGGTCAGGGATATCTATCCTGGGGATGTGTTCCAAATGGCACCCTATTCCATAAATATATAGTACACTACATTTGCCTTAGGGTCCATAAGGGGCTTGGGTCTAAAGTAATGCACTACGCCTATATAGTGAACAGGCTGGCATTTTGGACTGAGCCTTGGATTTACAGATGCTTAGGGTCCATAGGGGCTAAAAAAACATTTTTGACCTCTATTTAACTAGGCAAGTCAGTTAAGAACTAATTATTCTTTTCAATGACGGTCTAGGAACAGTGGGTTAACTGCCTTGTTCAGGGCAGAATGACAGATTTGTACCTTGTCAGCTCGGGGGTTTGAACTTGCAACCTTTCATATATAGTGAACAAGCTGGCATTTTGGACTGAGCCTTGGATTTACGGATGCTTAGATAGATACTACTGATATATCCAGAGAGATGAGATATACAGTATGGAGCCTGAGGAGGTTTAACACCAGAGAGATGAGATATACAGTATGGAGCCTGAGGAGGGTTAACACCAGAGAGATGAGATATACAGTATGGAGCCTGAGGAGGTTTAACACCAGAGAGATGAGATATACAGTATGGAGCCTGAGGAGGTTTAACACCAGAGAGATGAGATATACAGTATGGAGCCTGAGGAGGTTTAACACCAGAGAGATGAGATATACAGTATGGAGCCTGAGGAGGTTTAACACCAGAGAGATGAGATATACAGTATGGAGCCTGAGGAGGTTTAACACCAGAGAGATGAGATATACAGTATGGAGCCTGAGGAGGTTTAACACCAGAGAGATGAGATATACAGTATGGAGCCTGAGGAGGTTTAACACCAGAGAGATGAGATATACAGTATGGAGCCTGAGGAGGTTTAACACCAGAGAGATGAGATATACAGTATGGAGCCTGAGGAGGTTTAACACCAGAGAGATGAGATATACAGTATGGAGCCTGAGGAGGTTTAACACCAGAGAGATGAGATATACAGTATGGAGCCTGAGGAGGTTTAACACCAGAGAGATGAGATATACAGTATGGAGCCCGAGGAGGTTTAACACCAGAGAGATGAGATATACAGTATGGAGCCTGAGGAGGTTTAACACCAGAGAGATGAGATATACAGTATGGAGCCCGAGGAGGGTTAACACCAGAGAGATGAGATATACAGTATGGAGCCTGAGGAGGGTTAACACCAGAGAGATGAGATATACAGTATGGAGCCTGAGGAGGTTTAACACCAGAGAGATGAGATATACAGTATGGAGCCCGAGGAGGTTTAAAACCAGAGAGATGAGATATACAGTATGGAGCCTGAGGAGGTTTAACACCAGAGAGATGAGATATACAGTATGGAGCCTGAGGAGGGTTATCACCAGAGAGATGAGATATACAGTATGGAGCCTGAGGAGGTTTAACACCAGAGAGATGAGATATACAGTATGGAGCCTGAGGAGGGTTATCACCAGAGGGATGAGATATACAGTATGGAGCCTGAGGAGGTTTAACACCAGAGAGATGAGATATACAGTATGGAGCCTGAGGAGGTTTAACACCAGAGAGATGAGGGATATGCAACACTGTGAGAATTACCACTGACAGCACCCGTACCAAAAGAAAACCTCAAAACACACTGCCCCTGTCAAGTAGAATAACACCAACTGGGCTAAACAGACACCTGAAACCCCACCTCTTTAAGGAATACCTAGGATAGGATAAAGTAATCCTTCTCACCCCCCTTAAAAGACCTAGATGCACTATTGTAAAGTGGCTGTTCCACTGGATGTCATAAGGTGAAAGCACCAATTTGTAAGTCGCTCTGGATAAGAGTGTCTGCTAAATGACTTAAATGTAAATGTAAATGTAAAAGATTGTTCCTCAGAGTTCCTCTGTGTTTGTGCAGTGTGTTGCCCTCAAGGTATCAATGTGTTGCCTTCACCATGGACAACACACACACACACACACAGCAGCCTCCAGACATTAACCTGTTGCCCCCTGTCACATCTCACAGTCCCCCGTTCTATAGTGGGTTAGATGAATTTCGGACTGAAGAAAAGGGTTTTATAAATCCTGAGGAATAGCGTGGCATGGCCCCTCCCCAGAGTTGTCATTATCAATGTCTCTGTGCATCTGTTCTGTTCCTGATGTAGTTTGACAGCGGAGGGAGGAGGGGAGGTTCCCTCACATGACACACAGTGAAAACAGGCCAGGGATTTGTGCTGCGTTAGCGTGAGTCATCTCTGAAGGGTGGTTTTTAATGGAAACAACAGACTTCGGATACTGAGGCTTTAAAATGTTGAAAAAAAATCCCACATGAAAGCGGAGCAGCGGCCTGATTTTGCCTCTCTTATATCTATATATCTATATCTCTCTCTTATATCTATATATCTATATCTCTCTCTTATATCTATATATCTATATCTCTCTCGTATATCTATATATCTATATCTCTCTCTTATATCTATATATCTATATCTCTCTCTTATATCTATATATCTATATCTCTCTCTTATATCTATATATCTATATCTCTCTTATATCTATATATCTATATCTCTCTCTTATATCTATATATCTCTCTTATATCTATATATCTATATCTCTCTCTTATATCTATATATCTATATCTCTCTCTTATATCTATATATCTATATCTCTCTCTTATATATATATATCTCTCTTATATCTATATATCTATATCTCTCTCTTATATCTATATCTTTCTTATATCTATATAGATATATCCCTCTCTTATATCTATATATCTATATCTCTCTTATATCTATATACCTATATCTCTCTCTTATATCTATATATCTATATCTCTCTTATATCTATATATCTATATCTCTCTCTTATATCTATATATCTCTCTCTATATCTATATATCTATATATCTATATCTCTCTTATATCTATATATCTATATCTCTCTTATATCTATATATCTATATCTCTCTCTTATATCTATATATCTATATCTCTCTCTTATATCTATATATCTCTCTTATATCTATATATCTATATCTCTCTCTTATATCTATATCTCTCTCTTATATCTATATATCTATATCTCTCTCTTATATATATATATATCTATATCTCTCTCTTATATATATATAACTATATCTCTCTCTTATATATATATATATCTATATCTCTCTCTTATATATATATATATATATATCTCTTATCTCTCTTATATCTATATCTCTCTTATATCTATATCTCTCTCTTATATCTATATATCTATATCTCTCTCTTATATCTATATATCTATATCTCTCTCTTATATAAGAGAGAGAGGAGATATATAGATATATATCTATATCTCTCTCTTATATCTATATACTATATCTCTCTTATATCTATATATCTATATCTCTCTCTTATATCTATATATCTATATGATGTCTCTTATATCTAAATATCTATAGGATCTTTCTTATATCTATATATCTATACTCTCCTTATATCTATATATCTATATCTCTCTCTTATATCTATATATCTATATCTCTCTCTTATATCCTATATCCTATCTCTCTCTTATATCTAAATATCTATACTTTGGTGCTATATCTAATATTATAGCTGTTGGTGATATCTATATATCTGTGTGATTTAGTCCTCAGGGGTTATCTATACTCTCTCTTATATCTAGTATATCTATAGACTCTCTTATATCTACTATCTATATGAGACAGGATACTATGATTCTATACTCTCCTTATATCTATATATCTATATTGGTCTTATATCTATATATCATATCTCTGTGTATTCTATATATCTCTCTTATATCTATATATCTATATCTCTCTTATATCTATATATCTATATCTCTCTCTTATATATATATCTCTCTTATATCCAATAGCAGAAGGTCTGTTGTTTTATTTCTCAATAGACTATATCTCGTCTTATATCTATATCCTCTCTTATATCTATATATATAGCTCTCTCTTATATCTATAGATCTCTCTTATATCTATATATCTATATCTCTCTCTTATATCTATATATCTATATCTCTCTTATAAGGATATAGGAGATAGGAGAGTTATATCTATATAGGATATATCTCTCTGGATATCTATATATCTATATCTCTCTTATATCTATATATCTATATCTCTCTCTTATATCTATATATCTCTCTTATAGATGATATATCTATATCTCTCTCTTATATCTATATATCTATAGATGAGTCTTATAGAGGAGAGAGGAGAGAGGATAGTGGAAAGAGGATATATCTATATCTCTCTCTTATAGGATATATCTATATCTCTCTCTTATATCTATATATCTATATCTCTCTCTTATATCTAAATATCTATGTATCTGGGTCTTATATCTATATATCTATTTCTCTCTTATATCTATATATCTATATGTTGTTATATCTATATATCAGGGATCTGTCTTATGTATATATCTATATCTCTCTCTTAGGGATGTATATATATCTTACTCTCTTATATCTAGGGATGTCTCTTATTTCTATATCTCAGGGATGTCTTATATCTTACCTGGGGAGAGGGATGTGAGTTGTTTAGAGGATAGGAGAGGAGGATGAGAAGAGACCTGGGAGAGGAGAGGGATGTGAGAGTGTTTACCTGGGTCAGTACAGGGATGTGTAGAGTAGTTTAGGAGAGGAGAGGAAAGGGATGTGTTATATGATGTCTCCCAGAGCAGAAAGAGGATGTGATCATTTGTTTATCTTCAGCTACTAAACCAAAAGGGATGTGAAACTTCCCTGTTGATCCTTGGGTCTTCAGGGATGTCTTCTTCCTCCTCCTCTTCCTCAGGGATGGTGCTGTTGTTTACTTTGGTGCTGTTGAAGATTATGGAGCTGTTGGTGAATATTGTGCTGTGTGATTTAGTCCTCAGGGGTTGGGTTGACTTACACAGCGAGACAGGGATTTGTTGTGCTATGAGATTTACCTTCATTCCTCAGGGATAGATTTCCCACAGTGTTACTCCCAAAAGCAGAAGGTCTGTTGTTTTATTTCTCTAGACTGTTCCGTTGGGCTGTTCCCTGGCTTTACCTGAATGAGCTCAGGGATGAAATGAGAGTTTACCTGGGAGAGGACAGGGATGAGGTTGTTTAGAGGGGTCAGTAGAGGGATGTGGTTGTTTACCTGGAGAATCCAGGGATGTGGAGTTGTTTACCTGGAGAAAGGACAGGGATGTGTTGTTTTGTTTAGTGGGAGAAAGGGATGAGAGAAGATGTGGAGTTGAGGACCTGGGAGAGAGGGATGTGTTGTTGTTTAAAGGGAGAGGAGAGGGATGTGGAGAGAGGACCTGGGTCAGTACAGGATGAGATGATAGTGGAGAGAGGAGAAAGGAGAGAGGAGAGAGGAGGAGGAGACTGAGAGAGGAGAGAGGAGAGAGGAGAGGAGAGGAGAGGAGAGGAGAGGAGAGAGGAGAAAGGAGAGAGGAGGAGAGGAGAGAGGAGAAAGGAGAAAGGAGAGAGAGGAGAGGAGAGTGGAGAGAGGAGAGAGAGAGGATGGGAGAAAGGGAGAGAAGAGAGGAGAGAGGAGAGAGGAAGAGGAGAGGGAGGAGAGAGAGGGAGAGGAGAGGAGAGGAGGAGAGAGGAGAGAGAGAGATGATAGTGGAGAGAGGAGAAAGGAGAGGAGAGGAGAGGAGAGAGGAGGCTGAAGAGGAAGAGGAGAGAGGAGAGGGAGAGAGGAGAGATGATAGTGGAGAGAGGGAGAAGAGGAGAGAGAGAGAGAGAGAGAGGAGAGTGGAGAGAGGAGAGAGGAGAAAGGAGAGAGGAGGCTGAGGAGAGTGGAGAAAGGAGAGAGGAGAGAGGAGAGAGGGGAGGAGAGAGGAGACTGAGAGAGTGGAGAAAGGAGAGAGGAGAGAGGATAGTGGAGAGAGGAGAGAGGAGAGAGGAGAGATGAGGAGAGAGGAGAAAGGAGAGAGGAGAGAGGAGAGAGGAGACTGAGAGGAGTGCAGAGATGGAGAGAGGTTTACATGTGTTGTTTACCTGGGTCAGACAGTAGAGGGATGTGTTGTTGTTTACCTGGGTCAGTACAGGGATGTGTTGTTGTTTACCTGGGAGAGTCCAGGGATGAGTGTTGTTTACCTGGGTCAGTCCAGGGATGTGTGTTGTTTACCTGGGTCAGTCCAGGGATGTGTTGTTGTTTACCTGGGTCAGTACAGGGATGTGTTGTTGTTTACCTGGGTCAGTACAGGGATGTGTTGTTGTTTACCTGGGTCAGTCCAGGGATGTGTTGTTGTTTACCTGGGTCAGTCCAGGGATGTGTTGTTGTTTACCTGGGTCAGTCCAGGGATGTGTTGTTGTTTACCTGGGTCAGTACAGGGATGTGTTGTTGTTTACCTGGGTCAGTACAGGGATGTGTTGTTGTTTACCTGGGTCAGTACAGGGATGTGTTGTTGTTTACCTGGGTCAGTCCAGGGATGTGTTGTTGTTTACCTGGGTCAGTACAGGGATGTGTTGTTGTTTACCTGGGTCAGTCCAGGGATGTGTTGTTGTTTACCTGGGTCAGTACAGGGATGTGTTGTTGTTTACCTGGGTCAGTCCAGGGATGTGTTGTTGTTTATGTGTTGTTGTTTACCTGGGTCAGTCCAGGGATGTGTTGTTGTTTACCTGGGTCAGTACAGGGATGTGTTGTTGTTTACCTGGGTCAGTACAGGGATGTGTTGTTGTTTACCTGGGTCAGTACAGGGATGTGTTGTTGTTTACCTGGGTCAATCCAAGGATGTGTTGTTGTTTACCTGGTTCAGTACAGGGATGTGTTGTTGTTTACCTGGGTCAGTACAGGGAGGATGTGTTGTTGTTTACCTGGGTCAGTCCAGGGATGTGAGGAGAGGAGAGGAGAGGGATGTGTTGAGACCTGGGAAGTAAGGATGAAGAAGAGAGGAGAGGAGAGGAGAGGAAGAAGAGAGGAGAAGAGAGGAGAGGAGAGAGGAGAGGAGAGGAGAGGAGAGGAGAGGAGAGGAGAGGAGAGGAGAGGAGAGGAGAGGAGAGGAGAGGAGAGGAGAGGAGAGGAGAGGAGAGGAGAGGAGAGGAGAGGAGAGGAGAGATGGGGGACGGGAGGGGAGGAAGAAGAGAGGAGAGGAAGAAGAGAGGAGAGGGAGAAGAGAGGAGAGGAGAGGAGAGGAGAGGAGAGAGAGGAGAGGAGAGGAGAGGAGAGGAGAGGAGAGGAGAGAGCAGGGGGCTGAAAGGAGAGGGAGAGGAGAGGAGAGGAGAGGAGAGGAGAGGAGAGGAGAGGAGAGGAGAGGAGAGGAGAGGAGAGGAGAGGAGAGGAGAGGAGAGGAGAGGAGAGGGGGGTAGCAGCCATCTTAGCTGTATATATTCTCCTCCCTGTGTAAATCTGCTGACAGCTCCCATCGACTTTGCTCACATGGAACGCAGACTTCAGACTTAATCATCCTCATTTTAAAGATCAATATCCACCAAACCAAGGAAATAAAGCTAATTGGGAATGTTGACAAATACTTACAACTTTTTAAACAAATCTGGATATGAACGTCGATTCAGAACGTCGATTCAGAAAACCAATCAAAACATCAATTCAAACAGGTGGTTCCAGTTGGTTGATAATCAGTAGACACGGTTGAATCAACATCACTCTGACAAACACAACACCACCACTTTATATTGATCCCATACTGGTTTCCTTCCTTTCATATTGGCTGTAATTCTGTCTGGTCATGTTGATGAGGAGGCTGCCTCTGTCTGGTCATGTTGATGAGGAGGCTGCCTCTGTCTGGCCATGTTGACGAGGAGGCTGACTCTGTTTGGCCATGTTGATGAGGAGGCTGCCTCTGTCTGGTCATGTTGATGAGGAGGCTGCCTCTGTCTGGCCATGTTGATGAGGAGGCTGCCTCTGTCTGGTCATGTTGATGAGGAGGCTGCCTCTGTCTGGCCATGTTGACGAGGAGGCTGACTCTGTTTGGCCATGTTGATGAGGAGGCTGCCTCTGTCTGGTCATGTTGATGAGGAGGCTGCCTCTGTCTGGCCATGTTGAGGAGGAGGCTGCCTCTGTCTGGTCATGTTGATGAGGAGGCTGACTCTGTCTGGCCATGTTGATGAGGAGGCTGCCTCAGTCTGGCCATGTTGATGAGGAGGCTGCAGTCTGGCCATGTTGTGAGGAGGCTGGTCTCGTTGATGAGGAGGCTGGCTCTGTCTGGCCATGTTGATGAGGAGGCTGACTCTGTCTGGCCATGTTTATGAGGAGGCTGCCTTTGTCTGGTCTCGTTGATGAGGAGAATGGCACTGTCTGGCCATGTTGATGAGGAGTCTAGCTCTGTCTGGCCATTTTGAAGAGGAGGCTGGATCTGTCTGGCCATGTTGATGAGGAGGCTGTCTCAGTCTGGCCATGTTGATGGGGAGGCTGCCTCTGTCTGGCCATACTGATGAGGAGGCTGGCTCTGTCTGGCCATGTTGATGAGGAGGCTGCCTCTGTCTGGCCATACTGATGAGCAGGCTGGCTCTGTCTGGCCTCGGTGATGAGGAGGCTGGCTCTGTCTGGCCATACTGATGAGGAGGCTGACTCTGTCTGGCCATACTGATGAGGAGGCTGGCTCTGTCTGGCCAGGGTGATGAGGAGGCTGCCTCTGTCTGGCCATACTGATGAAGAGGCTGGCTCTGTCTGGCCAGGGTGATGAGGAGGCTGGCTCTGTCTGGCCAGGGTGACACCTTAAGCACATGTATTGCTTTGGATAGATGGGTTAGAATCATTAGGATGACTGACTGAACTAGCTAGATGGGTTAGAATCATTAGGATGACTGACTGAACTAGCTAGATGGGTTAGAATCATTAGGATGACTGACTGAACTAGCTTGACTACATTCTCCTGCTAGTCCCTGGTGGCGTTCACACGGCAATGCTAGTCTAGTGTTGTTCACCGGGTCTTTTAACAGCCTCAGAACAGCAGGGAGTTTGTGACTGGAGAGAGGCTCATTAGGATGACAGAATGCTGTCCATCTTCCTGGATTAAAACCTAGCTCCTGGTGTCCGTAGGATGACTGACTGAACTGCAACTAGTCTAGGTTTTATTTAAGAGGTCAAATTTGACTGACTGAACTTTTTTTCATTGTTCATTACAGTTAGAATACAACATAAACTTGACTACATTCTCCTGCCAATCCGAGTAGCGTACAAGACACCAATATTATTTGTGTGTTTTTTCATTAAGCGCACAAGGGACAGCGAGTTTTACGAGGAAGGAGGAGGAGGAGGAGGAGGAGGAGGAGGAGGAGGAGGGAGAGCGTTCCACTCTAAAATACGTGCCCGTTTCATCTTCCCCAGAAAGCCTTGTAGAGACGACGGTGAAGGATTGTGTCGAGTTCACGCCTCGCTGCCAATTAGTCGTCCTGCTTTTGTGGTCTCTCATCAAATTCAGGAACAGCTGCTCGGGTGAGAGTCTTTTCACGCTACGATGCTACTGCTCACTAGAGCTGGCACATTCCTCTTACTTTATGGATTAAAGTCCAAATCAAACACTAGTCAACCTCTGTTTTCTAGGTGCCTGGGTATTTGTGTGTGAGAGAGAGAGAGAGAGAGAGAGAGAGAGTGAGAGAGAGAGAGAGAGAGAGAGAGAGAGAGAGAGAGAGAGAGAGAGAGAGAACACACACCACTTCACAGTAAAGCACATGTGATTATTGTGAAGGAAAACAACAAGCATTATTCTATAAACAGCTCTACTCCAGGGAACGCTACTGTGGTAGTCATTTAAAATCACATTTTGTGGACAAATTGAGAAGAGAAATTGCCATTTATTTCCCCTCTATGATGGTCAGTTTGTCTCTCTGTCTCATTCCAAGTCTGAATGTACGTACCAAATGGCACCCTATTCCCTATATAGTGCACTACTATAGACCAGAGCCCTATTTCCTATATAGTACACTACTTTAGACCAGAGCCCTATTTCCTATATAGTACACTACTTTAGACCAGAGCCCAATTTCCTATATAGTACACTACTTTAGACCAGAGCCCTATTCCCTATAGAGTGCACTACTTTAGACCAGAGCCCTATACCCTATATAGTGCACTACTTTAGACCAGAGCCCTATTCCCTATATAGTTCACTACTTTAGACCAGAGCCCTATTCCCTATATAGTACACTACTTTAGACCAGGGCCCTATTCCCTATATAGTGGTACTACTTTAGACCAGAGCCCTATTCCCTATATAGTGCACTACTATAGACCAGAGCCCTATTCCCTATATAGTGCACTACTATAGACCAGAGCCCTATTCCCTATATAGTACACTACTTTAGACCAGAGCCCTATTCCCTATATAGTGCACTACATTAGACCAGAGCCCTATTCCCTATATAGTACACTACTTTAGACCAGAGCCCTATTCCCTATATAGTACACTACTTTAGACCAGAGCCCTATTCCCTATATAGTACACTACTTTAGACCAGAGCCCTATTCCCTATATAGTGCACTACTATAGACCAGGGCCTTATTCCCTATATAGTACACTACTTTAGACCAGAGCCCTATTCCCTATATAGTGCACTACTTTAGACCAGAGCCCTATTCCCTATATAGTGCACTACTTTAGACCAGAGCCCTATTCCCTATATAGTGCACTACTTTAGACCAGGGCCCTATTCCCTATATAGTACACTACTTTAGACCAGTGCCCTATTCCCTGCATAGTGCACTACTTTAGATATAACCCTATTCCCTGCATAGTGCACTACTTTAGACCAGAGCCCTATTCCCTGCATAGTACACTACTATAGACCAGAGCCCTATTCCCTGCATAGTGCACTACTTTAGACCAGTGCCCTATTCCCTGCATAGTGCACTACTTTAGACCAGAGCCCTATTCCCTATATAGAACACTACTATAGACCAGAGCCCTATTCCCTATATAGTGCACTACTTTAGACCAGAGCCCTATTCCCTATATAGTGCACTACTTTAGACCAGAGCCCTATTCCCTATATAGTGCACTACTTTAGACCAGAGCCCTATTCCCTATATAGTGCACTACTTTAGACCAGGACCCTATTCCCTATATACTGCACTACTTTAGACCAGAGCCCTAGAGACTCTATAGTGCACTACTTTAGACCAGAGCCCTATTCCCTATATAGTGTACTACTTTAGACCAGAGCCCTATTCCTATATAGTGCACTACTTTAGACCAGGGCCCTATTCCCTATATAGTACATCCAGCTTAGACCAGTGCCCTATTCCTGCATAGTGCACCCTTTAGATATAACCCTATTCCCTGTATACACTACTTTAGACCAGAGCCCTAGGCCTGCATAGTACACTACTATAGACCAGAGCCCTATTCCCTGCATAGTGCACTACTTTGACCAGTGCCCTATTCCCTGCATAGTGCACTACTTTAGACCAGAGCCCTATTCCCTATATAGTAACAGACATGAACACTACTATAGACCAGAGCCCTATTCCCTATATAGTGCACTACTTTGACCAGAGCCCTAACAGACAGTACTACTTTAGGACCAGAGCCCTAGGCCTATATAGTGCACCACTTTAAACCAGAGCCCTATTCCCTATAGCTAGTGCCACTTTGACTCAGGGCCCATTCCCTATACTGCACTACTTTAGACCAGAGCCCTAGGCCTATATAGTGCACTACTTTAGACCAGAGCACTATTCCCTATAGCTAGTAGGCACTACTTATGCTGCAGTTCACCCAAGAGCTCGGTGGATGCCTGTGACTCAAGAGCCTCTGGGTGGATGCTACAGTGTACTCAAGAGCCTCAGGTGGATCATCCAGCTGTACCCAGAGCCTCTGGGTGGATGCTGCAGCTGTACCCAGGCCTCTGTTGACTCTGCAGTGTAACAGAGCCTCTAGGAGTGATGCTGCCCAGTTGACTCTTCAAGAGCTGTAACAGTGGATGCTGACTCATCCAGTGTACCCAAGAGCCTCTAGGTGGATGCTGCAGTGTACCAGAGCCTCTGGGTGGATGCTGCAGGCCTGTTGACTCATCCAGCTCGGTGGATGCTGCAGCTGTACCCAAGAGCCTCTGACTCATCCAGCTGTAACAGAGCCTCTGGGTGGATGCTGCAGTGTGCCAAGGCCCTGTGGATGCTGCAGTGTACCCAAGAGCATATCTAGGATGCTGCAGTGTACCCAAGAGCCTCTAGGTGGATGCTGAAGTGTACCCAAGAGCCTCCAGGCCTGGATGCTGTAGTGTACCCAGAGCCTCTGGCTGGATGCTGCAGTGTACCCAAGAGCCTCTAGGTGGATGCTGCAGTGTACCCAAGAGCCCTAGGTGGATGCTGCAGTGTACCACCCAAGAGCTCTCTGTGGATGCTGCAGTGTACCCAAGAGCCTCTAGGTGGATGCTGCAGTGCTACCCAAGATACCAGGTGGATGCTGCCAGTGTCCCAAGAGCCTCTCTGTGGATGCTGCAGTGTACCCAAGAGCCTCTAGGTGGATGCTGCAGTGTACCCAAGAGCCTCTAGGTGGATGCTCCAGTGTACCCAAGAGCATATACTAGGTGGATGCTGCAGTGACCCAGGTGGCGTCGGGAGCTGCTTGCACGCGTGTTACCACTCTACTATGTCTCCCTGTCATGGCTTTTACAACATCAGTACAGATACCAACACATCTTGACCACCAAAGATCACTTGATGTCACAAAGCTGTCCAGTACTTTAAAAATATCCTCTCCTGTTGCCCTGGTTTCCAGAAGAGGATGTCTTCCTTAATTGACACCCTATAAACGTAACGGACATACACCAGGAGCTGTGCCAGGCCTGTTGACTCATCCAGCTGTAACAGACATATACCAGGAGCTGTGCCAGGCCCTGTTGACTCATCCAGCTGTAACAGACATATACCAGGAGCTGTGCCAGGCCCTGTTGACTCATCCAGCTGTAACAGACATATACCAGGAGCTGTGCCAGGCCTGTTGACTCATCCAGCTGTAACAGACATATACCAGGAGCTGTGCCAGGCCCTCCACGCCTGTTGACTCATCCAGCTGTAACAGACATATACCAGGAGCTGTGCCAGGCCTGTTGACTCATCCAGCTGTAACAGACATATACCAGGAGCTGTGCCAGGCCTGTTGACTCATCCAGCTGTAACAGACATATACCAGGAGCTGTGCCAGGTCTGTTGACTCATCCAGCTGTAACAGACATATACCAGGAGCTGTGCCAGGCCTGTTGACTCATCCAGCTGTAACAGACATATACCAGGAGCTGTGCCAGGTCTGTTGACTCATCCAGCTGTAACAGACATATACCAGGAGCTGTGCCAGGCCTGTTGACTCATCCAGCTGTAACAGACATATACCAGGAGCTGTGCCAGGCCTGTTGACTCATCCAGCTGTAACAGACATATACCAGGAGCTGTGCCAGGCCCTGTTGACTCATCCAGCTGTAACAGACATATACCAGGAGCTGTGCCAGGCCTGTTGACTCATCCAGCTGTAACAGACATATACCAGGAGCTGTGCCAGGCCTGTTGACTCATCCAGCTGTAACAGACATATACCAGGAGCTGTGCCAGGCCCACCACGTCTGTTGACTCATCCAGCTGTAACAGATATATACCAGGAGCTGTGCCAGGCCCGTTGACTCATCCAGCTGTAACAGACATACACCAGGAGCTGTGCCAGGCCTGTTGACTCATCCAGCTGTAACAGACATATACCAGGAGCTGTGCCAGGCCCGTTGATTCATCCAGCTGTAACAGACATATACCAGGAGCTGTGCCACGTCTGTTGACTCATCCAGATGTAACAGACATATACCAGGAGCTGTGTCAGGCCCACCACGTCTGTTGACTCATCCAGATGTAACATACATATACCAGGAGCTGTGCCAGGCCCGTTGACTCATCCAGCTGTAACAGACATATACCAGGAGCTGTGCCAGGCCCTGTTGACTCATCCAGCTGTAACAGACATATACCAGGAGCTGTGCCAGGCCTGTTGACTCATCCAGCTGTAACAGACATATACCAGGAGCTGTGCCAGGCCCTGTTGACTCATCCAGCTGTAACGGACATATACCAGGAGCTGTGCCAGGCCCTGTTGACTCATCCAGCTGTAACAGACATATACCAGGAGCTGTGCCAGGCCCACCACGCCTGTTGACTCATCCAGCTGTAACGGACATATACCAGGAGCTGTGACAGGCCCACCACGCCTGTTGACTCATCCAGCTGTAACGGACATATACCAGGAGCTGTGACAGGCCCTGTTGACTCATCCAGCTGTAACAGACATATACCAGGAGCTGTGCCAGGCCTGTTGACTCATCCAGCTGTAACAGACATGTACCAGGAGCTGTGCCAGGCCCACCACATCTGTTGACTCATCCAGATGTAACAGACATGTACCAGGAGCTGTGCCAGGTCTGTTGACTCATCCAGCTGTAACATACATGTACCAGGAGCTGTGCCAGGCCCTGTTGACTCATCCAGCTGTAACAGACATATACCAGGAGCTGTGCCAGCCCACCCCTGTTGACTCATCCAGCTGTAACAGACATATACCAGGAGCTGTGCCAGGCCCACCACGTCTGTTGACTCATCCAGCTGTAACAGACATATACCAGGAGCTGTGCCAGGCCTGTTGACTCATCCAGCTGTAACAGACATATACCAGGAGCTGTGCCAGGCCCACCACGCCTGTTGACTCATCCAGCTGTAACAGACATATACCAGGAGCTGTGCCATGCCCACCACGTCTGTTGACTCATCCAGATGTAACAGACATATACCAGGAGCTGTGCCAGGCCCTGTTGACTCATCCAGCTGTAACAGACATATACCAGGAGCTGTGCCAGGCCCACCACGCCTGTTGACTCATCCAGCTGTAACAGACATATACCAGGAGCTGTGCCAGATGCCCACATTGCCTGTATAGTGACTCATCCAGCTGTAACAGAAACAGGAGCTGTGCCATGCCCAAACACTGTCTGTTGACTCATCCAGATGTAACAGACATGACACAGAAACAGTGCCAGGCCTGTTGACTCATCCACTGTAACAGACAGGAAACAGGAGCTGTGGCCAAACCCTGTTGACTCATCCAGAAACAGACATATACCAGGAGCTGGCCAAACCCTGTTGACTCATCCAGAAACAGACATATACCAGGAGCTGTGCCAAACACTGACACACGAAACTGTTGACTCATCCAGATGTAACAGACATATACCAGGAGCTGTGCATGATGATGACATTGTCTGTATAGTGTTTTGGGGGGTCTGACACAGAAACAGTACCGTGTGGCAACAAACACTGACAAGGAAACAGTACCGTGTGCACAACAAACACTGACACAGAAACAGTACCGTGTGGCAACAAACACTGACACAGAAACAGTACCGTGTGGCAACAAACACTGACACAGAAACAGTACCGTGTGGCAACAAACACTGACACAGAAACAGTACCGTGTGGCAACAAACACTGACACAGAAACAGTACCGTGTGGCAACAAACACTGACACAGAAACAGTACCGTGTGGCAACAAACACTCCATTTCTCAATTCAATTCAATTCAAGGGGCTTTATTGGCATGGGAAACATGTGTTAACATTGCCAATGCAAGTGAGGTAGATAATATACAAAAGTGAAATAAACAATAAAAATGAACAGTAAACATGACACATACAGAAATTTCAAAACACTAAAGACATTACAAATGTCATATTATATATATATATATATATACACAGTGTTGTAACAATGTAGAAATGTTTAAAGAACACAAGGGAAAATAAATAAGCATAAATATGGGTTGTATTTCTCTCTCTCCATTTCTCTCAATTTCTCTCTCTCTCTCTCCATGTCTCTCCATCTCTCTCCATTTCTCTCTCTCTGTCTCTCTCTCCATCTCTCTCTCTAGGCAGACAGCTGGTGCACAGTGGGTTATAAAAGGGGATTTGTTTATTCCCATCCAACAAGAGAAATAAAACACGTGATTAGTTTTATTGTATTTGTTAGACAGTAAACATAGTAAAAATATATCGTGAAGGCGGAACATTTCTGCCTTCTGCAACAATTCCAATCAGACAGTCTGACTGTTTCTCTCTCTTGTCGAGGGTTGTAAAAATCATTCTCTTCAAAAGAACTCACTCTTATCTTTTATGTTCTTCAGGGAATCTTTGGAAAGTAAAAAAAAAAAAAAAAAACGTTTTTCCTTGATCCCTTGAAACACATATTGTACTGTAGCAGCCTTGAAACCCGTTCCCGTAGAGAAGCATGGTTGTACTGTAGCAGCCTTGAAACCCGTTCCCGTAGAGAAGCATGGTTGTACTGTAGCAGCCTTGAAACCCGTTCCCGTAGAGAAGCATGGTTGTACTGTAGCAGCCTTGAAACCCGTTCCCGTAGAGAAGCATGGTTGTACTGTAGCAGCCTTGAAACCCGTTCCCGTAGAGAAGCATGGTTGTACTGTAGCAGCCTTGAAACCCGTTCCCGTAGAGAAGCATGGTTGTACTGTAGCAGCCTTGAAACCCGTTAGCAGCCCCGTAGAGAAGCATGGTTGTACTGTAGCAGCCTTGAAAGCATGGTTGTACTGTAGCAGCCTTGAAACCCCGCCGTAGAGAAGCATGGTTGTACTGTAGCAGCCTTGAAACCCGTTCCCGTAGAGAAGCATGGTTGTACTGTAGCAGCCTTGAAACCCGTTGCCGTAGAGAAGCATGGTTGTACTGCCTTGAAACAGCCTTGAAACATGGTTGTACTTGCCGTAGAGAAGCATGGTTGTACTGTAGCAGCCTTGAAACCCGTCCCGTAGAGAAGCATGGTTGTACTGTAGCAGCCTTGAAACCCGTTCCCGTAGAGAAGCATGGTTGTACTGTAGCAGCCTTGAAACCCGAGAAGCATGGTTGTACTGTAGAAGCTTGAAACCCGTTCCCGTAGAGAAGCATGGTTGTACTGTAGCAGCCTTGAAACCCGTTCCCGTAGAGAAGCATGGTTGTACTGTAGCAGCCTTGAAACCCGTTCCCGTAGAGAAGCATGGTTGTACTGTAGCAGCCTTGAAACCCGTTCCCGTAGAGAAGCATGGTTGTACTGTAGCAGCCTTGAAACCCGTTCCCGTAGAGAAGCATGGTTGTACTGTAGCAGCCTTGAAACCCGTTCCCGTAGAGAAGCATGGTTGTACTGTAGCAGCCTTGAAACCCGTTCCCGTAGAGAAGCATGGTTGTACTGTAGCAGCCTTGAAACCCGTTCCCGTAGAGAAGCATTGACGCTGTTTAAATGGAGATTCTCAGAACACACTGTAAACGTGTCACAAAGGACCCGTTTTGACCCGTGAGGTCGCCACGGTGACAGCGGTGGTTGCCACGACGACGTTCCGTACCTCCTACAGCTGGAAATCCCACTGGTCACGTGTGTTCGACTCTGAAAAACAACATCCAGGAACCTCATAGTCTATCTGATGTCATTAGTTGTATTGATAATGTTGTGTTCTGAGCCAGGAACCTCAGTTGAACTGATGTCATTAATTGTAGAAAGTCTTAGAAGCGTTTTGATCTATTGATTTAATGATTTAACGTCATGATAAATCACTGTAAATGCGTTTTAGATTTGGAACTGATAGAATCTTAGGGAGGAGTTCTACTGTTCCATGATTCCATCTGCCTCCCGCTGTGTTCTATCAATGACATTCCTGTTCCGTCGTTGTTTCCATTGATCTTCATATAATTAGATATAATACAATGTTATGATGTGTAAGTGATCTTCAAGGCTCTGCATGTCACATTTATCAAACCAGAGAGAAGAGAAAACTCAGAGTTTATTGGCATACACTCTAAATGGTACAGTACGAACACTGAGTGTACAAAACATTAGGAACACGGGCACCTTCAAAATAACATTGAGTTGTACTCCCTTTTGCCCCCAGAACAGCCTCAATTTGTTGGGGCATGGACTTTACAAGGTGTTGAAAGAGGTGATGCTGGCCCATGTTTACTCCAATGCTTCCCACAGATGTGTCATGTTGGCTCGATGTCTTATTGTATTGGTTTTTTTGTTTTGTTTAGGTGCTAGATCAGCTTTAATATTAGAGATAGATTGTAGCTTCCGTCAATATAATTGTTTTCATCATTTCCAATCCTCCATATTTCTTAGCGGGGTTAAATATTCAGTACCAGTCAAAAGTAATAATTTTTAAAAACATAGTCATAGTATTTCACAATGGTGTTCTATGGGAAGCCCTATTTAATAGGAACCTGGTTGCAGTTCCTATGGTTTCCACTAGATGGCAACAGTCTTTGGAAATTGGTTGATGTTTTTCTTTTGAGAAATGAAGAAGTAGGGCTGTTCTTTCTAAGTGTCAAACCAAGTGGACTGTTTGGTGCGCGTGAACTGGAACGCGCTCCACGTTGTTTTTATCCGGTATTGGAAACAGTTTATCCCGTCTTAAATTTGATAGACTATTTACGTTTTAGGACGTTAGGTTGGATTAGGAACGTTGTTTGAAATGTTTGGACCAAGTTTACAGGTAATTTATTAGATACTCTGTAGTCATGTTGGGCGAGTTGAAACCGGTGTATTTCTGAATCAAACGCGCCAAATAAATTGACATTTTGGGGATATAAAGATGGACATTATCGAACAAAAGGACCATTTGTGATGTTTCTGGGACATTTTGGAATGCCAACAGAAGAAGATCTTCTAAGGTAAGGCATGAATTATATCGTTATTTCTGACTTTTGTGTCGCCACCTGCCTGGTTGAAAATGATTTTCATGTGATTGTATGCGGAGGCGCTGTTCTCAGATAATCTCATGGTTTGCTTTCGCCGTAAAGCCTTTTTGAAATCTGACACCGCGGCTGGATTAACAAGAAGTGAAGCTTTATTTTTATGTATTACACTTGTATTTTCGGTTATGTTGAATATTGATATTTCTGTAGTTTGAATTTGGCGCTCTGCCATTTCACTGGATATTGTCAAATCGATCCCGCTAGAGGGATTGGCGCGCGAAGGGATCACTAAACAGGTTAAAAATCCTTCTTTAACCCGTCTCCTCCCCTTCATCGACACTGATTAAAGTGGATTTAACAAGTGACATCAACAACGGATCTTAGTTTTCACCTGGATTCACCTGGTCGGTCTATGTAATGGAAAAAGATGGTGTTCCTAATGTTTTGCTCACTCCGTGTTTATTAGTTGCATAATTATTCAGCCCCTTTGTTTAGGCCTAAATTAGTTCAGGAGTGACACGTGGCTTAACAAATCACTCATTTACATGGACTCATGAATAATAGTGATTGACATGATTTTTTGAATGACTACCCCTTTTCTCTGTCCCTCATATATTCAACATCTGTATGGTCCCTCGGTCAAGTATTTCATTTCAAGGACAGATTCGACTTCAAAGTCCAGGGAGCTTTTCAAAAGCCTCATAAAGAAGGGAAGTGATTGGTAGATTTAAAAAATAAATAAAATAATCTGACATTGAATATCTCTTTAACGCATAGTCAAGTTAATAATTATTGTTGTGGATTATATATTAAACCACCCCAGACAGATCAAAGATAATAATTATTGTTGTGGATTATATATTAAACCACCCCAGACAGATCAAAGATAATAATTATTGTTGTGGATTATATATTAAACCACCCCAGACAGATCAAAGATAATAATTATTGTTGTGGATTATATATTAAACCACCCCAGACAGATCAAAGATAATAATTATTGTTGTGGATTATATATTAAACCACCCCAGACAGATCAAAGATAATAATTATTGTTGTGGATTATATATTAAACCACCCCAGACAGATCAAAGATAATAATATTATTATTGTTGTCAAAGGATTATATATTAAACCACCCCAGACAGATCAAAGATAATAATTATTGTTGTGGATTATATATTAAACCACCCCAGACAGATCAAAGATAATAATTATTGTTGTGGATTATATATTAAACCACCCCAGACAGATCAAAGATAATAATTATTGTTGTGGATTATATATTAAACCACCCCAGACAGATCAAAGATAATAATTATTGTTGTGGATTATATATTAAACCACCCCAGACAGATCAAAGATAATAATTATTGTTGTGGATTATATATTAAACCACCCCAGACAGATCAAAGATAATAATTATTGTTGTGGATTATATATTAAACCACCCCAGACAGATCAAAGATAATAATTATTGTTGTGGATTATATATTAAACCACCCCAGACAGATCAAAGATAATAATTATTGTTGTGGATTATATATTAAACCACCCCAGACAGATCAAAGATAATAATTATTGTTGTGGATTATATATTAAACCACCCCAGACAGATCAAAGATAATAATTATTGTTGTGGATTATATATTA
>NW_027040390.1:9785-19902 GCF_034236695.1 Oncorhynchus nerka | reverse complement strand
GGGGAGAGGAGAGGAGAGGAGAGGAGAGGAGAGGAGAGGAGAGGAGGATGAGAAGAGTGGAGAGGAGAGGAGAGGAGAGTAGAGTAGAGTAGAGTAGAGTAGAGTAGAGTAGAGTAGAGGAGAGGAGAGGAGAGGAGAGGAGAGGAGAGGAGAGGAGAGGAGCAGTATTATTATATGATGTCTCCCAGAGCAGAAAGAGGCTGTCAAGGATCATTTCATTATCTTCAGCTACTAAACCAAAAGGCCTGGGAAACTTCCCTCTCTGATCCTTAGGCTCTTCAGCCTCCTCTTCTTCCTCCTCCTCTTCCTCATATGGTGCTGTTGGAGACTTTGGTGCTGTTGAAGATTATGGAGCTGTTGGTGAATATTGTGCTGTGTGATTTAGTCCTCAGGGGTTGGGTTGACTCTCCACAGTGAGACAGGAGACTGTGTGATTGGTTGACTCTCCACAGTGAGACAGGAGACTAGGTGATTGGTTGACTCTCCACAGTGAGACAGGAGACTGTGTGATTGGTTAACTATCCACAGTGAGACAGGAGACTGTGTGATTGGTTGACTCTACACAGCGAGACAGGAGAGTTTGTTGTGCTATGAGATGCTACACTTCATTCCTCAGGGGTAGATTTCCCACAGTGTTACTCCCAAAAGCAGAAGGTCTGTTGTTTTATTTCTCAATAGACTGTTCCGTTGAGCGCTGTTCCCCTCGGCTTCACATGAATGAGCTCAGGGAGAAATGAGAGAGGAGGAGAGGAGAGAGGAGAGAGGAGGGGAGAGGAGAGAGGGGAGAGGAGAAAGGAAGAGGAGAGAGGAGAGGAGAAAGAGAGAGAGGAGAGAGGAGAGGAGAGTGGAGAGAGAAGAGAGGAGAGAGGATAGTGGAGGAGGAGGAGGAGAGGAGGAGACTGAGATGAGAGAGGAGAGAGGAGAGAGGAGAAAGGAGAGAGGAGACTGAGAGATGAGTGAGGAGAGAGGAGAGAGGAGAGAGGATAGTGGAAAGAGGAGAGAGGAGAGAGGAGAGAGGAGAAAGGAGAAAGGAGAGAGGAGAGAGGAGAGAGGAGAGAGGCCCAGTGCAGCAGATGACATGTGTTGTTGTTTACATGTGTTGTTTACCTGGGTCAGTACAGGGATGTGTTGTTGTTTACCTGGGTCAGTACAGGGATGTGTTGTTGTTTACCTGGGTCAGTCCAGGGATGTGGTGTTGTTTACCTGGGTCAGTCCAGGGATGTGTTGTTGTTTACCTGGGTCAGTCCAGGGATGTGTTGTTGTTTACCTGGGTCAGTACGGGGATGTGTTGTTGTTTACCTGGGTCAGTACAGGGATGTGTTGTTGTTTACCTGGGTCAGTCCAGGGATGTGATGGTGTTTACCTGGGTCAGTACAGGGATGTGTTGTTGTTTACCTGGGTCAGTACAGGGATGTGTTGTTGTTTACCTGGGTCAGTACAGGGATGTGTTGTTGTTTACATGGGTCAGTACAGGGATGTGTTGTTGTTTACCTGGGTCAGTACAGGGATGTGTTGTTTGTTTGTGGGTCAGTACAGGGATGTGTTGTTGTTTACCTGGGTCAGTACAGGGATGTGTTGTTGTTTACCTGGGTCAGTCCAGGGATGTGTTGTTGTTTACCTGGGTCAGTACAGGGATGTGTTGTTGTTTACCTGGGTCAGTCCAGGGATGTGTTGTTGTTTATGTGTTGTTGTTTACCTGGATCAGTACAGGGATGTGTTGTTGTTTACCTGGGTCAGTACAGGGATGTGTTGTTGTTTACCTGGGTCAGTACAGGGATGTGTTGTTGTTTACCTGGGTCAGTACAGGGATGTGTTGTTGTTTACCTGGGTAATCCAGGGATGTGTTGTTGTTTACCTGGGTCAGTACAGGGATGTGTTGTTGTTTACCTGGGTCAGTACAGGGATGTGTTGTTGTTTATGTGTTGTTGTTTACCTGGGTCAGTCCAGGGATGTGTTGTTGTTTACCTGGGTCAGTACAGGGATGTGTTGTTGTTTACCTGGGTCAGTACAGGGATGTGTTGTTGTTTACCTGGGTCAGTACAGGGATGTGAGGAGAGGAGAGGAGAGGAGAGGAGAGGAAGAAGAGAGGAGAGGAAGAAGAGAGGAGAGGAGAGGAGAGGAAGAAGAGAGGAGAGGAGAGGAGGAGAGGAGAGGAGAGGAGAGGAGAGGAGGATTAGGAGAGGAGAGGAGAGGAGAGATGGGATGGGAGGGAGGAAGAAGAGGAGAGGAAGAAGAGAGGAGAGGAGAGGAGAGGAGAGGAGAGAAGAGAAGAGGAGATTAGAGGAGAGGAGAGGAGAGGAGAGGAGGGAGAGCAGGGGGCTGAAAGGAAAGGGGAGAAGGAGAGTGAGAGGAGAGGAGAGGAGAGGAGAGGAGAGGCATATTTAAGGAGAGAGAAGAGAGGAGAGAGGATAGTGGAGAGAGGAGAGAGGAGAGAGGAGAGAGGAGACTGAGAGATGAGAGAGGAGAGAGGAGAGAGGAGAAAGGAGAGAGGAGACTGAGAGATGAGAGAGGAGAGAGGAGAGAGGATAGTGGAAAGAGGAGAGAGGAGAGAGGAGAGAGGAGAAAGGAGAAAGGAGAGAGGAGAGAGGAGAGAGGAGAGAGGCCCAGTGCAGCAGATGACATGTGTTGTTGTTTACATGTGTTGTTTACCTGGGTCAGTACAGTACAGGGATGTGTTGTTGTTTACCTGGGTCAGTACAGGGATGTGTTGTTGTTTACCTGGGTCAGTCCAGGGATGTGGAGTTGTTTACCTGGGTCAGTCCAGGGATGTGTTGTTGTTTACCTGGGTCAGTCCAGGGATGTGTTGTTGTTTACCTGGGTCAGTACGGGGATGTGTTGTTGTTTACCTGGGTCAGTACAGGGATGTGTTGTTGTTTACCTGGGTCAGTACAGGGATGTGTTGGTGTTTACCTGGGTCAGTACAGGGATGTGTTGTTGTTTACCTGGGTCAGCACAGGGATGTGTTGCTGTTTACCTGGGTCAGTACAGGGATGTGTTGTTGTTTACATGGGTCAGCACAGGGATGTGTTGTTGTTTACCTGGGTCAGTACAGGGATGTGTTGTTGTTTACATGGGTCAGTACAGGGATGTGTTGCTTTACCTGGGTCAGTACAGGGATGTGTTGTTGTTTACCTGGGTCAGTCCAGGGATGTGTTGTTGTTTACCTGGTCAGTACAGGGATGTGTTGCTGTTTACCTGGGTCAGTCCAGGATGTGTTGTTGTTTATGTGTTGTTGTTTACCGGATCAGCACAGGATGTGTTGTTGTTTACCTGGGTCAGTACAGGGATGTGTTGTTGTTTACCTGGGTCAGTACAGGGATGTGTTGTTGTTTACCTGGTCAGTACAGGGATGTGTTGTTGTTTACCTGCAATCCAGGGATGTGTTGTTGTTTACCTGGGTCAGTACAGGATGTGTTGTTGTTTACCTGGGCCAGTACAGGGATGTGCTGCTGTTGTTTATGTGTTGCTGTTTACCTGGGTCAGTCCAGGATGTGTTGTTGTTTACCTGGGCTGCAGTACAGGGATGTGTTGTTGTTTTTACCTGGGTCAGTACAGGGATGTGGAGGAGAGGAGAGAGAGGAGAGGAAGAAGAGAGGAGAGGAAGAAGAGAGGAGAGGAGAGGAGAGAGAGGAAGAAGAGAGGAGAGGAGAGGAGAGGGAGAGGAGAGGAGATTAGAGGAGAGGAGAGGAGAGGAGAGGAGAGGAGAGGAGAGAGAGATGGGACGGGAGGGGAGGAAGAAGAGAGGAGAGGAAGAAGAGAGGAGAGGAGAGGAGATTTATTAGGAGAGGAGAGGAGATTTAGAGGAGATTTAGAGGAGAGGAGAGGGAGAGGAGGGATTAGAGAGCATGAGAGGAGAGGAGAGGAGAGGAGAGGAGAGGAGAGGAGAGGAGAGGAGAGGAGAGGAGAGGAGAGGATAGAGATTAGAGGAGAGGGGGTAGCAGCCATCTTAGCTGTATATATTCTCCTCCCTGTGTAAATCTGCTGACAGCTCCCATCGACTTTGCTCACATGGAACGAGACTTCAGACTTAATCATCCTCATTTTAAAGATCAATATCCACCAAACCAAGGAAATAAAGTCAATTGGGAATGTTGACAAATACTTACAACTTTAAACAAATCTGGATATGAACGCCGCATTCAGAACGCCGATTCCAGAAAAACCAATCAAAACATCAATTCAAACAGGTGGTCCCAGTTGGTTGATAATCAGTAGACACGGTTGAATCAACATCACTCTGACAAACACAACACCACCACTTTATATTGATCCCATACTGGTTTCCTTCCTTTCATATTGGCTGTAATTCTGTCTGGCCATGTTGATGAGGAGGCTGCCTCTGTCTGGTCATATTGATGAGGAGGCTGCCTCTGTCTGGTCATGTTGACGAGGAGGCTGCCTCTGTCTGGTCATGTTGATGAGGAGGCTGACTCTGTCTGGTCATGTTGACGAGGAGGCTGCCTCTGTCTGGCCATGTTGACGAGGAGGCTGACTCTGTTTGGCCATGTTGATGAGGAGGCTGCCTCTGTCTGGTCATGTTGATGAGGAGGCTGCCTCTGTCTGGTCATATTGATGAGGAGGCTGCCTCTGTCTGGTCATGTTGATGAGGAGGCTGACTCTGTCTGGCCATGTTGACGAGGAGGCTGACTCTGTTTGGCCATGTTGATGAGGAGGCTGCCTCTGTCTGGTCATGTTGATGAGGAGGCTGCCTCTGTCTGGTCATATTGATGAGGAGGCTGCCTCTGTCTGGTCATGTTGATGAGGAGGCTGACTCTGTCTGGCCATGTTGACGAGGAGGATGACTCTGTCTGGCCATGTTGATGAGGAGGCTGCCTCTGTCTGGTCATGTTGATGAGGAGGTTGCCTCTGTCTGGCCATGTTGAGGAGGAGGCTGCCTCTGTCTGGTCATGTTGATGAGGAGGCTGACTCTGTCTGGCCATGTTGATGAGGAGGCTGCCTCAGTCTGGCCATGTTGATGAGGAGGCTGCCTCAGTCTGGCCATGTTGATGAGGAGGCTGCCTCAGTCTGGCCTCGTTGATGAGGAGGCTGGCTCTGTCTGGCCATGTTGATGAGGAGGCTGACTCTGTCTGGCCATGTTTATGAGGAGGCTGCCTTTGTCTGGTCTCGTTGATGAGGAGAATGGCACTGTCTGGCCATGTTGATGAGGAGTCTAGCTCTGTCTGGCCATTTTGAAGAGGAGGCTGCCTCTGTCTGGCCATGTTGATGAGGAGGCTGTCTCAGTCTGGCCATGTTGATGGGGAAGCTGCCTCTGTCTGGCCATACTGATGAGGAGGCTGGCTCTGTCTGGCCATGTTGATGAGGAGGCTGCCTCTGTCTGGCCATACTGATGAGGAGGCTGGCTCTGTCTGGCCTCGGTGATGAGGAGGCTGGCTCTGTCTGGCCATACTGATGAGGAGGCTGACTCTGTCTGGCCATACTGATGAGGAGGCTGGCTCTGTCTGGCCAGGGTGATGAGGAGGCTGCCTCTGTCTGGCCATACTGATGAAGAGGCTGGCTCTGTCTGGCCAGGGTGATGAGGAGGCTGGCTCTGTCTGGCCAGGGTGACACCTTAAGCACATGTATTGCTTTGGATAGATGGGTTAGAATCATTAGGATGACTGACTGAACTGACTGAACTAGCTAGATGGGTTAGAATCATTAGGATGACTGACTGAACTGACTGAACTAGCTAGATGGGTTAGAATCATTAGGATGACTGACTGAACTAGCTAGATGGGTTAGAATCATTAGGATGACTGACTGAACTAGCTAGATGGGTTAGAATCATTAGGATGACTGACTGAACTAGCTAGATGGGTTAGAATCATTAGGATGACTGACTGAACTAGCTAGATGGGTTAGAATCATTAGGATGTTATTGAACTAGCTAGATGGGTTAGAATCATTAGGATGACTGACTGAACTAGCTAGATGGGTATGAATCATTAGGATGACTGACTGAACTAGCTAGATGGGTTAGAATCATTAGGATGACTGACTGAACTAGCTAGATGGGTTAGAATCATTAGGATGACTGACTGAACTAGCTAGATGGGTATGAATCATTAGGATGACTGACTGAACTGACTGAACTAGCTAGATGGTTGGGAATCATTAGGATGACTGACTGAACTGACTGAACTAGCTAGATGGTTGGGAATCATTAGGATGACTGACTGAACTAGCTAGATGGTTGGGAATCATTAGGATGACTGACTGAACTAGCTAGATGGTTGGGAATCATTAGGATGACTGACTGAACTAGCTAGATGGGTTAGAATCATCAGGATGACTGACTGAACTAGCTTGACTACATTCTCCTGCTAGTCCCTGGTGGCGTTCACACGGCAATGCTAGTCTAGTGTTGTTCACCGGGTCTTTTAACAGCCTCAGAACAGCAGGGGAGTTTGTGAGAGAGAGGCTCTATTGACAGAGATGTATCATCACTGTTAAAACTACTCCGGTGTCCGTAGCTTGGCAACTAGTTATTTAAGAGGTCAAATTTGATTTTTTTTCATTGTTCATTACAGTAGAATACAACATAAACGAAGCCAATCCGAGTAGCGTACAAGACACCAATATTATTTGTGTGTTTTTTCATTAAGCGCACAAGGGACAGCGAGTTTTACGAGGAAGGAGGAGGAGGAGGAGGAGGAGGGAGAGCGTTCCACTCTAAAATACGTGCCCGTTTCATCTTCCCCAGAAAGCCTTGTAGAGACGACGGTGAAGGATTGTGTCGAGTTCACGCCTCGCTGCCAATTAGTCGTCCTGCTTTTGTGGTCTCTCATCAAATTCAGGAACAGCTGCTCGGGTGAGAGTCTTTTCACGCTACGATGCTACTGCTCACTAGAGCTGGCACATTCCTCTTACTTTATGGATTAAAGTCCAAATCAAACACTAGTCAACCTCTGTTTTCTAGGTGCCTGGGTATTTGTGTGTGAGAGAGAGAGAGAGAGAGAGAGAGAGAGTGAGAGAGAGTGAGAGTGAGAGAGAGAGAGAGAGAGAGAGAGAGAGAGAGAGAGAACACATACCACTTCACAGTAAAGCACATGTGATTATTGTGAAGGAAAACAACAAGCATTATTCTATAAACAGCTCTACTCCAGGGAACGCTACTGTGGTAGTCATTTAAAATCACATTTTGTGGACAAATTGAGAAGAGAAATTGCCATTTATTTCCCCTCTATGATGGTCTGTTTGTCTCTCTGTCTCATTCCAAGTCTGAATGTACGTACCAAATGGCACCCTATTCCCTATATAGTGCACTACTATAGACCAGAGCCCTATTTCCTATATAGTACACTACTTTAGACCAGAGCCCTATTTCCTATATAGTACACTACTTTAGACCAGAACCCTATTTCCTATATAGTACACTACTTTAGACCAGAGCCCTATTCCCTATAGAGTGCACTACTTTAGACCAGAGCCCTATTCCCTATATAGTGCACTACTTTAGACCAGAGCCCTATTCCCTATATAGTTCACTACTTTAGACCAGAGCCCTATTCCCTATATAGTACACTACTTTAGACCAGGGCCCTATTCCCTATATAGTGGTACTACTTTAGACCAGAGCCCTATTCCCTATATAGTGCACTACTATAGACCAGAGCCCTATTCCCTATATAGTGCACTACTATAGACCAGAGCCCTATTCCCTATATAGTACACTACTTTAGACCAGAACCCTATTCCCTATATAGTGCACTACTTTAGACCAGAGCCCTATTCCCTATATAGTGCACTACTTTAGACCAGAGCCCTATTCCCTATGTAGTGCACTACTTTAGACCAGAGCCCTATTCCCTATATAGTACACTACTATAGACCAGAGCCCTATTCCCTATATAGTGGTACTACTTTAGACCAGGGCCCTATTCCCTATATAGTACACTACTTTAGACCAGGGCCCTATTCCCTATATAGTGCACTACTTTAGACCAGGGCCCTATTCACTATATAGTACACTACTTTAGACCAGTGCCCTATTCCCTGCATAGTGCACTACTTTAGATATAACCCTATTCCCTGCATAGTGCACTACTTTAGATATAACCCTATTCCCTGCATAGTACACTACTATAGACCAGAGCCCTATTCCCTGCATAGTGCACTACTTTAGACCAGTGCCCTATTCCCTGCATAGTGCACTACTTTAGACCAGAGCCCTATTCCCTATATAGAACACTACTATAGACCAGAGCCCTATTCCCTATATAGTACACTACTTTAGACCAGAGCCCTATTCCCTATATAGTACACTACTTTAGACCAGAGCCCTATTCCCTATGTAGTGCACTACTTTAGACCAGGGCCCTATTCCCTATATACTGCACTACTTTAGACCAGAGCCCTATTCCCTATATAGTGCACTACTTTAGACCAGAGCCCTATTCCCTATATAGTGCACTACTTTAGACCAGAGCCCTATTCCCTATATAGTACACTACTTTATGCTGCAGTTCACCCAAGAGACTCTGGGTGGATGCTACAGTGTACCCAAGAGCCTCTGGGTGGATACTACAGTGTACCAGCTGTAACAGACATATACCAGGAGCTGTGCCAGGCCGCTACGTCTGTTGACTCATCCAGCTGTAACAGACATATACCAGGAGCTGTGCCAGGCCCTGTTGACTCATCCAGCTGTAACAGACATATACCAGAGGCTGTGCCAGGCCTGTTGACTCATCCAGCTGTAACAGACATATACCAGGAGCTGTGCCAGGCCCTGTTGACTCATCCAGCTGTAACAGACATATACCAGAGCTGTGCCAGGCCCGCCATGTCTGTTGACTCATCCAGCTGTAACAGACATATACCAGGGAGCTGTGCCAGGCCCTCCACGCCTGTTGACTCATCCAGCTGTAACAGACATATACCAGGAGCTGTGCCAGGCCTGTTGACTCATCCAGCTGTAACAGACATATACCAGGAGCTGTGCCAGGCCCTGTCTGTTGACTCATCCAGCTGTAACAGACATATACCAGAGCTGTGCCAGGCCTGTTGACCATCCAGCTGTAACAGACATATACCAGAGCTGTGCCAGGCCCTGCTTGACTCATCCAGCTGTAACAGACATATACCAGGAGCTGTGCCAGGCTGTTGACTCATCCAGCTGTAACAGACATATACCAGGAGCTGTGCCAGGTCTGTTGACTCATCCAGCTGTAACAGACATATACCAGGGGAGCTGTGCCAGGCCCTGTTGACTCATCCAGCTGTAACAGACATATACCAGAGCTGTGCCAGGCCCTGTTGACTCATCCAGCTGTAACAGACATATACCAGAGCTGTGCCAGGTCTGTTGACTCATCCAGCTGTAACAGACATATACCAGAGCTGTGCCAGCCCGCCACCTGTTGACTCATCCAGCTGTAACAGACATATACCAGGAGCTGTGCCAGGCCTGTTGACTCATCCAGCTGTAACAGACATATACCAGGAGCTGTGCCAGGCCCTGTTGACTCATCCAGCTGTAACAGACATATACCAGAGCTGTGCCAGGCCTGTTGACCATCCAGCTGTAACAGACATATAGCTGTGCCAGGCCTGTTGACTCATCCAGCTGTAACAGACATATACCAGGAGCTGTGCCAGGCCCTGTTGACTCATCCAGCTGTAACAGACATATACCAGAGCTGTGCCAGGCCTGTTGACCTTCATCCAGCTGTAATCCAGCATATATACCAGGCCTGTCTGACTCATCCAGCTGTAACAGACATATACCAGAGCTGTGCCAGGTCTGCTGACTCATCCATATAACAGACATATACCAGGAGCTGTGCCAGGTCTGTTGACTCATCCAGCTGTAACAGACATATACTTCAGGAGCTGTGCCAGGCCCTGTTGACTCATCCAGCTGTAACAGACATATACCAGAGCTGTGCCAGGCCCAAGTTGACTCATCCAGCTGTACAGACATATACCAGAGCTGTGCCAGGCCTGTTGACTCATCCAGCTGTAACAGACATATACCAGAGCTGTGCCCCACCACGCCTGCTGACCTGATCCAGCTGTAACAGACATATACCAGAGCCGTGCCAGGTCTGTTGACTCATCCAGCTGTAACAGACATATACCAGAGCTGTGCCAGGCCCCTGTTGACTCATCCAGC
>NW_027040390.1:0-9285 GCF_034236695.1 Oncorhynchus nerka | reverse complement strand
TATATCTATATATCTATATACTCTCTCTTATATCTATATATCTATATCTCTCTCTTATATCTATATATCTATATATATATACTATATCTAAATATCTACTATATCTCTCTTATCTATATATCTATCTCTCTCTTATATCTATATATCTATATTAAATATCGTATATCTATATATCTATATCTCTTACATCTATATATCTATATCTATCTTATATCTATACATCTCTTATATCTATATATCTATATCTCTCTCTTATATCTATATATCTATATCTCTCTCTTATATCTATATATCTATATCTCTCTCTTATATCTATATATCTATATCTCTCTCTTATATCTATATATCTCTCTTATATCTATATATCTATATCTCTCTTATATCTATATATCTATATCTCTCTCTTATATCTATATATCTCTCTTATATCTATATATCTATATCTCTCTCTTATATCTATATATCTATATCTCTTATATCTATATATCTCTCTTATATCTATATATCTATATCTCTCTTATATCTATATATCTCTCTTATATCTATATATCTATATCTCTCTGTATATCTATATATCTATATCTCTCTCTTATATCTATATATCTATATCTCTCACTATATCTATATATCTATATCTCTCTCTTATATCTATATATCTATATCTCTCATATATCTATATATCTATATCTCTCTCTTATATCTATATATCTCTCTTATATCTATATATCTATATCTCTCTCTTATATCTATATATCTATATCTCTCTCTTATATAAGAGAGAGATATAGATATATAGATATATATCTATATCTCTCTCTTATATCTATATATCTATATCTCTCTCTTATATCTATATATCTATATCTCTCTCTTATATCTAAATATCTATATATCTCTCTTATATCTATATATCTATATCTCTCTCTTATATCTATATATCTATATCTCTCTCTTATATCTATATATCTATATCTCTCTCTTATGTATATATATCTATATCTCTCTCTTATATATATATATATATCTATATCTCTCTTATATCTATATGTCTCTTATTTCTATATCTCTCTCTTATATCTATATATAGGGGAGAGGAGAGGAGAGGAGAGGATAGGAGAGGAGGATGAGAAGAGAGGAGAGGAGAGGAGAGGAGAGGAGAGTAGAGTAGAGTAGAGTAGAGTAGAGTAGAGTAGAGTAGAGTAGAGGAGAGGAGAGGAGAGGAAAGGAGCAGTATTATTATATGATGTCTCCCAGAGCAGAAAGAGGCTGTCAAGGATCATTTCATTATCTTCAGCTACTAAACCAAAAGGCCTGGGAAACTTCCCTCTCTGATCCTTAGGCTCTTCAGCCTCCTCTTCTTCCTCCTCCTCTTCCTCCTATGGTGCTGTTGGAGACTTTGGTGCTGTTGAAGATTATGGAGCTGTTGGTGAATATTGTGCTGTGTGATTTAGTCCTCAGGGGTTGGGTTGACTCTACACAGCGAGACAGGAGAGTTTGTTGTGCTATGAGATGCTACACTTCATTCCTCAGGGGTAGATTTCCCACAGTGTTACTCCCAAAAGCAGAAGGTCTGTTGTTTTATTTCTCAATAGACTGTTCCGTTGAGCGCTGTTCCCCTCGGCTTCACATGAATGAGCTCAGGGAGAAATGAGAGAGGAGAGGGGAGAGGAGAGAGGAGAGGAGAGAGGGGAGAGGAGAGGAGAGAGGGGAGAGGAGAAAGGAGAGAGGAGAGAGGAGAGTGGAGAAAGGAGAGAGGAGAGAGGAGAGTGGAGAAAGGAGAGAGAAGAGAGGAGAGAGGATAGTGGAGAGAGGAGAGAGGAGAGTGGAGAAAGGAGAGAGGAGAGAGGATAGTGGAGAGAGGAGAGAGGAGAGAGGAGAGATGATAGTGGAGAGAGGAGAAAGGAGAGAGGAGAGAGGAGAGAGGAGACTGAGAGAGGAGAGAGGAGAGAGGAGAGTGGAGAGAGGAGAGATGATAGTGGAGAGAGGAGAAAGGAGAGAGGAGAGAGGAGAGAGGAGAAAGGAGAAAGGAGAGAGGAGAGAGGAGAGTGGAGAAAGGAGAGAGGAGAGAGGAGAGTGGAGAAAGGAGAGAGAAGAGAGGAGAGAGGAGAGAGGAGAGAGGAGAGTGGAGAAAGGAGAGAGGAGAGAGGATAGTGGAGAGAGGAGAGAGGAGAGAGGAGAGATGATAGTGGAGAGAGGAGAGAGGAGAGAGGAGAGGAGAGAGAGGAGACTGAGAGAGGAGAGAGGAGAGAGGAGAGTGGAGAGAGGGAGAGATGATAGTGGAGAGAGGAGAAAGGAGAGAGGAGAGAGAGAGAGAGAAAGGAAAGGAGAGAGAGGAGAGAGGAGAGTGGAGAAAGGAGAGAGGAGAGAGGAGAGTGGAAGAAAGGAGAGAGAAGAGAGGAGAGAGGAGAGAGGAGAGAGGAGAGTGGAGAAAGGAGAGAGGAGAGAGGATAGTGGAGAGAGGAGAGAGGAGAGAGGAGAGATGATAGTGGAGAGAGGAGAAAGGAGAGAGGAGAGAGGAGAGAGGAGACTGAGAGATGAGAGAGGAGAGAGGAGAGAGGAGAGAGGAGAGAGGAGAGAGGAGAGAGGAGACTGAGAGATGAGTGAGGAGAGAGGAGAGAGGAGAGAGGATAGTGGAGAGAGGAGAGAGGAGAGAGGAGAGAGGCCCAGTGCAGCAGATGACATGTGTTGTTTACCTGGGTCAGTACAGGGATGTGTTGTTGTTTACCTGGGTCAGTACAGGGATGTGTTGTTGTTTACCTGGGTCAGTACAGGGATGTGTTGTTGTTTACCTGGGTCAGTCCAGGGATGTGGTGTTGTTTACCTGGGTCAGTCCAGGGATGTGTTGTTGTTTACCTGGGTCAGTCCAGGGATGTGTTGTTGTTTACCTGGTTCAGTACAGGGATGTGTTGTTGTTTACCTGGGTCAGTCCAGGGATGTGGTGTTGTTTACCTGGGTCAGTCCAGGGATGTGTTGTTGTTTACCTGGGTCAGTCCAGGGATGTGTTGTTGTTTACCTGGGTCAGTCCAGGGATGTGTTGTTGTTTACCTGGGTCAGTCCAGGGATGTGTTGTTGTTTACCTGGTTCAGTACAGGGATGTGTTGTTGTTTACCTGGGTCAGTCCAGGGATGTGGTGTTATTTACCTGGGTCAGTCCAGGGATGTGTTGTTGTTTACCTGGGTCAGTCCAGGGATGTGTTGTTGTTTACCTGGTTCAGTACAGGGATGTGTTGTTGTTTACCTGGGTCAGTCCAGGGATGTGTTGTTGTTTACCTGGGTCAGTCCAAGGATGTGTTGTTGTTTACCTGGTTCAGTACAGGGATGTGTTGTTGTTTACCTGGGTCAGTCCAAGGATGTGTTGTTGTTTACCTGGGTCAGTCCAGGGATGAGAGGAGAGGAGAGGAGAGGAGAGGAGTTGAGAGGAGAGGAAGAAGAGAGGAAGAAGAGAGGAGAGGAGAGGAGAGGAAGAAGAGAGGAAGAAGAGAGGAGAGGAGAGGAGAGGAGAGGAGAGGAGAGGAGAGGAGAGGAGAGGAGAGGAGAGGAGAGGAGAGGAAGAAGAGAGGAGAGGAGAGGAGAGGAGAGGAGAGGAGAGGAGGAGAGGAGAGGAGAGGAGAGGAGAGATGGGATTGGATGGGAGGAGGAGGAAGAGAGAGGAGAGGAAGAAGAGAGGAGAGGAAGAAGAGAGGAGAGGAGAGGAGAGGAGAGGAGAGAGAGGAGAGGAGAGGAGAGGAGAGGAGAGGAGAGAGCAGGGGGCTGAAAGGAAAGGGAGAAGGAGGGGAGAGGAGAGGAGAGGAGAGGAGAGGGAGAGGAGAGGAGAGGAGAGGAGAGGAGAGGGAGAGGAGAGGAGAGGAGAGGAGAGGAGAGGGTAGCAGCCATCTTCAGCTGTCATATATTCTCCTCCCTGTTGTAAATCTGCTGACAGCTCCCATCGACTTTGCTCACATGGAACGCAGACTTCAGACTTAATCATCCTCATTTTAAAGATCAATATCCACCAAACCAAGGAAATAAAGCTAATTGGGAATGTTGACAAATACTTACTAACTTTTAAACAAATCTGGATATGAACGTCGATTCAGAACGTCGATTCAGAAAACCAATCAAAACATCAATTCAAACTAGGTGGTTCCAGTTGGTTGATAATCAGTAGACACGGTTGAATCAACATCACTCTGACAAACACAACACCACCACTTTATATTGATCCCCATACTGGTTTCCTTCCTTTCATATTGGCTGTAATTCTGTCTGGTCATGTTGATGAGGAGGCTGCCTCTGTCTGGTCATGTTGATGAGGGCTGCCTCTGTCTGGCCATGTTGACGAGGAGGCTGACTCTGTTTGGCCATGTTGATGAGGAGGCTGCCTCTGTCTGGTCATGTTGATGAGGAGGCTGCCTCTGTCTGGCCATGTTGATGAGGAGGCTGCCTCTGTCTGGTCATGTTGATGAGGAGGCTGCCTCTGTCTGGCCATGTTGACGAGGAGGCTGACTCTGTTTGGCCATGTTGATGAGGAGGCTGCCTCTGTCTGGTCATGTTGATGAGGAGGCTGCCTCTGTCTGGCCATGTTGAGGAGGAGGCTGCCTCTGTCTGGTCATGTTGATGAGGAGGCTGACTCTGTCTGGCCATGTTGATGAGGAGGCTGCCTCAGTCTGGCCATGTTGATGAGGAGGCTGCCTCAGTCTGGTCTCGTTGATGAGGAGGCTGGCTCTGTCTGGCCATGTTGATGAGGAGGCTGACTCTGTCTGGCCATGTTTATGAGGAGGCTGCCTTTGTCTGGTCTCGTTGATGAGGAGAATGGCACTGTCTGGCCATGTTGATGAGGAGTCTAGCTCTGTCTGGCCATTTTGAAGAGGAGGCTGGATCTGTCTGGCCATGTTGATGAGGAGGCTGTCTCAGTCTGGCCATGTTGATGGGGAGGCTGCCTCTGTCTGGCCATACTGATGAGGAGGCTGGCTCTGTCTGGCCATGTTGATGAGGAGGCTGCCTCTGTCTGGCCATACTGATGAGCAGGCTGGCTCTGTCTGGCCTCGGTGATGAGGAGGCTGGCTCTGTCTGGCCATACTGATGAGGAGGCTGACTCTGTCTGGCCATACTGATGAGGAGGCTGGCTCTGTCTGGCCAGGGTGATGAGGAGGCTGCCTCTGTCTGGCCATACTGATGAAGAGGCTGGCTCTGTCTGGCCAGGGTGATGAGGAGGCTGGCTCTGTCTGGCCAGGGTGACACCTTAAGCACATGTATTGCTTTGGATAGATGGGTTAGAATCATTAGGATGACTGACTGAACTAGCTAGATGGGTTAGAATCATTAGGATGACTGACTGAACTAGCTAGATGGGTTAGAATCATTAGGATGACTGACTGAACTAGCTTGACTACATTCTCCTGCTAGTCCCTGGTGGCGTTCACACGGCAATGCTAGTCTAGTGTTGTTCACCGGGTCTTTTAACAGCCTCAGAACAGCAGGGGAGTTTGTGAGGAGAGAGGCTCTGTCGGCAGAATGCTGTCCATCTTCCTGGTTAAAACCCTCTCCTGGTGTCCGTAGCTTGGCAACTAGTCTAGGGTTTTATTTAAGAGGTCAAATTTGATTTTTTTTCATTGTTCATTACAGTAGAATACAACATAAACGAAGCCAATCCGAGTAGCGTACAAGACACCAATATTATTTGTGTGTTTTTTCATTAAGCGCACAAGGGACAGCGAGTTTTACGAGGAAGGAGGAGGAGGAGGAGGAGGAGGAGGAGGAGGAGGGAGAGCGTTCCACTCTAAAATACGTGCCCGTTTCATCTTCCCCATAAAGCCTTGTAGAGACGACGGTGAAGGATTGTGTCGAGTTCACGCCTCGCTGCCAATTAGTCGTCCTGCTTTTGTGGTCTCTCATCAAATTCAGGAACAGCTGCTCGGGTGAGAGTCTTTTCACGCTACGATGCTACTGCTCACTAGAGCTGGCACATTCCTCTTACTTTATGGATTAAAGTCCAAATCAAACACTAGTCAACCTCTGTTTTCTAGGTGCCTGGGTATTTGTGTGTGAGAGAGAGAGAGAGAGAGAGTGAGAGAGAGTGAGAGTGAGAGAGAGAGAGAGAGAGAGAGAGAGAGAGAGAGAGAGAGAGAGAACACACACCACTTCACAGTAAAGCACATGTGATTATTGTGAAGGAAAACAACAAGCATTATTCTATAAACAGCTCTACTCCAGGGAACGCTACTGTGGTAGTCATTTAAAATCACATTTTGTGGACAAATTGAGAAGAGAAATTGCCATTTATTTCCCCTCTATGATGGTCAGTTTGTCTCTCTGTCTCATTCCAAGTCTGAATGTACGTACCAAATGGCACCCTATTCCCTATATAGTGCACTACTATAGACCAGAGCCCTATTTCCTATATAGTACACTACTTTAGACCAGAGCCCTATTTCCTATATAGTACACTACTTTAGACCAGAGCCCAATTTCCTATATAGTACACTACTTTAGACCAGAGCCCTATTCCCTATAGAGTGCACTACTTTAGACCAGAGCCCTATTCCCTATATAGTGCACTACTTTAGACCAGAGCCCTATTCCCTATATAGTTCACTACTTTAGACCAGAGCCCTATTCCCTATAGTACACTACTTTAGACCAGGGCCTATTCCTATATAGTGGTACTACTTTAGACCCAGAGCCCTATTCCTATATAGTGCACTACTATGAACCAGAGGCCTATTCCCTATCTAGTGCACTACTATAGACCAGAGCCCTATTCCCTATATAGTACACTACTTTAGACCAGAGCCCTATTCCCTATATAGCACTACATTAGACCAGAGCCTATTCCCTATATAGCACTACTTTAGACCAGAGCCCTATTCCCTATATAGTGCACTACTTTAGACCAGAGCCCTATTCCCTATATAGTACACTACTTTGACTGAGCTATTCCTATATGGTGCCTACTATAGACCAGGGCCTTATTCCCATATAGTACACTACTTTAGACAGGCCTATTCCTATACAGTGCACTACTTTAGACCAGAGCCCTATTCCTCTATATAGTGCACTACTTTAGACCAGAGCCTATTCCCTATATAGTGCACTACTTTAGACCAGGGCCCTATTCCTATATAGTCACTACTTTAGACCAGTGCCCTATTCCCTGCATAGTGCACTACTTTAGATATAACCCTATTCCCTGCATAGTGCACTACTTTAGACCATAACCCTATTCCCTGCATAGTACACTACTATAGACCAGAGCCCTATTCCCTGCATAGTGCACTACTTTAGACCAGTGCCCTATTCCCTGCATAGTGCACTACTTTAGACCGAGACCCTATTCCCTATATAGAACACTGCTATAGACCAGAGCCCTATTCCCTATATAGTGCACTACTTTAGACCAGAGCCCTATTCCCATATAGTGCACTACTTTAGACCAGAGCCCTATTCCTATAGTGCACTACTTTAGACCAGAGCCCTATTCCCTATATAGCTGCACTACTTTAGACCAGGACCCTATTCCCTATATACTGCACTACTTTAGACCAGAGCCCTATTCCCTATATAGTGCACTACTTTAGACCAGAGCCCTATTCCCTATATAGTGCACTACTTTAGAGCCAGAGCCCTATTCCCTATATGAGTGCACTACTTTAGACCAAGGGCCCTATTCCCCTATATAGTACACTACTTTAGACCAGTGCCCTATTCCCTGCATAGTGCACTGCTTTAGATATAACCCTATTCCTCATAGTGACTACTTTAGAGCCAGAGCCTATTCCCTGCATAGTACCTACTATAGACCAGAGCCCTATTCCTGCATAGTGCACTACTGTAGACCAGTGCCCTATTCCCTGCATAGTGCACTACTTTTGGAGCCAGAGCCCTATTCCCTATAGAGCACTACTATAGACCAGAGCCCTATTCCCTATATAGTGCACTACTTTGAGACCAGAGCCCTATTCCCTATATGAGTGCACTACTGTAGACCAGAGCCCTATTCCTATCTGGTTTTCTTCTGAGCCAGAGCCCTATTCCCTATATGAGTGCACTGCACTTTGAGCCTGAGGCCCTATTCCTATATGCTGCACTACTTTAGACCAGAGCCCTGTGCCTACCACCAGTGCATACTACTTTAGACCAGAGCACTATTCCTATAACAGTACTACTTTATGCTGCAGTTCACCCAAGAGCCTCTCGGTGGATGCTACCAGTGTACTCAAGAGCCTCTCGGAGTGGATGCTGCAGTGTGCCCAAGAGCCTCTCGGTGGATGCTGCAGTGTACCCAAGAGCCTCTAGGTGGATGCTGCAGTGTACCCAAGAGCCTCTGGGTGGATGCTGCAGTGTGCCCAAGAGCCTCTAGGTGGATGCTGCAGTGTACCCAAGAGCCTCTAGGTGGATGCTGCAGTGTACCCAAGAGCCTCTAGGTGGATGCTGCAGTGTACCCAAGAGCCTCTCGGTGGATGCTGCAGTGTACCAAGAGCCTCTCAGTGGATGCTGCAGTGTGCCCAAGAGCCTCTGGGTGGATGCTGCAGTGTACCCAAGAGCCTCTGGGTGGATGCTGCAGTGTACCCAAGAGCCTCTCGGTGGATGCTGCAGTGTACCCAAGAGCCTCTCGGTGGATGCTGCAGTGTACCCAAGAGCCTCTAGGTGGATGCTGCAGTGTACCCAAGAGCCTCTAGGTGGATGCTGCAGTGTACCCAAGAGCCTCTCGGTGGATGCTGCAGTGTACCCAAGAGCCTCTAGGTGGATGCTGCAGTGTACCCAAGAGCCTCTAGGTGGATGCTGCAGTGTACCCAAGAGCCTCTCGGTGGATGCTGCAGTGTACCCAAGAGCCTCTAGGTGGATGCTGCAGTGTACCCAAGAGCCTCTAGGTGGATGCTGCAGTGTACCCAAGAGCCTCTCTGTGGATGCTGCAGTGTACCCAAGAGCCTCTAGGTGGATGCTGCAGTGTACCCAAGAGCCTCTAGGTGGATGCTGCAGTGTACCCAAGAGCCTCTAGGTGGATGCTGCAGTGACCCAGGTGGCGTCGGGAGCTGCTTGCACGCGTGTTACCACTCTACTATGTCTCCCTGTCATGGCTTTTACAACATCAGTACAGATACCAACACATCTTGACCACCAAAGATCACTTGATGTCACAAAGCTGTCCAGTACTTTAAAAATATCCTCTCCTGTTGCCCTGGTTTCCAGAAGAGGATGTCTTCCTTAATTGACACCCTATAAACGTAACGGACATACACCAGGAGCTGTGCCAGGCCTGTTGACTCATCCAGCTGTAACAGACATATACCAGGAGCTGTGCCAGGCC
>NW_027040389.1:253939-276988 GCF_034236695.1 Oncorhynchus nerka | reverse complement strand
ATCTAACCACTCAGAGTCACCATGAGTTATCTAACCGCTCAGAGTCACCATGAGTTATCTAACCGCTCAGTCACCATGAGTTATCTAACCGCTCAGAGTCACCATGAGTTATCTAACCGCTCAGAGCCACCATGAGTTATCTAACCGCTCAGTGGTCACCATGAGTTATCTAACCGTTCAGAGTCACCATGAGTTATCTAACCGCTCAGAGTCACCATGAGTTAACTAACCGCTCGTAGAGTCAGTGAGTTATCTAACCACTCAGAGTCACCATGAGTTATCTAACCACTCAGAGTCACCATGAGTTATCTAACCAGCTCAGAGTCACCATGAGTTATCTAACCACTCAGAGTCACCATGAGTTATTACATTTACATTTACATTTAAGTCATTTAGCAGACGCTCTTATCCAGAGCGACTTACAAATTAGTGCATTCACCTTATGACCTCCAGTGGAACAGTAGTGCATCTAAATCTTTTCAGGGGGAGGGGGTGAGAGGGATTACTTTATCCTATCCTAGGTATTCCTTAAAGAGGTGGGGTTTCAGGTGTCTCCGGAAGGTGGTGATTGACTCCGCTGTCCTGGCGTCGTGAGGAGTTTGTTCCACCATTGGGGGCCAGAGCAGCGAACAGTTTTGACTGGGCTGAGCGGGAACTGTACTTCCTCAGTGGTAGGGAGGCGAGCAGGCCAGAGGTGGATGAACGCAGTGCCCTTGTTTGGGTGTAGGGCCTGATCAGAGCCTGGAGGTACTGAGGTGCCGTTCCCTCACAGCTCCGTAGGCAAGCACCATGGTCTTGTAGCGGATGCGAGCTTCAACTGGAAGCCAGTGGAGGGAGCGGAGGAGCGGGGTGACGTGAGAGAACTTGGGAAGGTTGAACACCAGACGGGCTGCGGCGTTCTGGATGAGTTGTAGGGGTTTAATGGCACAGGCAGGGAGCCCAGCCAACAGCGAGTTGCAGTAATCCAGACGGGAGATGACAAGTGCCTGGATTAGGACCTGCGCCGCTTCCTGTGTGAGGCAGGGTCGTACTCTGCGGATGTTGTAGAGCATGAACCTACAGGAACGGGCCACCGCCTTGATGTTAGTTGAGAACGACAGGGTGTTGTCCAGGATCACGCCAAGGTTCTTAGCGCTCTGGGAGGAGGACACAATGGAGTTGTCAACCGTGATGGCGAGATCATGGAGCGGGCAGTCCTTCCCCGGGAGGAAGAGCAGTTCCGTCTTGCCGAGGTTCAGCTTGAGGTGGTGATCCGTCATCCACACGGATATGTCTGCCAGACATGCAGAGATGCGATTCGCCACCTGGTCATCAGAAGGGGAAAGGAGAAGATTAATTGTGTGTCGTCTGCATAGCAATGATAGGAGAGACCATGTGAGGTTATGACAGAGCCAAGTGACTTGGTGTATAGCGAGAATAGGAGAGGGCCTAGAACAGAGCCCTGGGGGACACCAGTGGTGAGAGCACGTGGTGTGGAGACGGATTCTCGCCACGCCACCTGGTAGGAGCGACCTGTCAGGTAGGACGCAACTAGCGTGGGCCGCGCCGAGATGCCCAACCTCGGAGAGGGTGGAGAGGAGGATCTGATGGTTCACAGTATCGGGTTGCGCCGATAGGTCTAGAAGGGGATGAGAGCAGAGGAGAGAGAGTTAGCTTAGCAGGTGCGGAGCGCTCCGTGATACAGAGAAGAGAAACCAGTTGAATGGACTAGTCTTGAACCTGACTGATTTGGATCAAGAAGGTCATTCTGAGAGATAGCGGGAGAGTTGGCCAAGGACGGCACGTTCAAGAGTTTTGGAGAGAAAGAAAGAAGGGATACTGGTCTGTAGTTGTTGACATCGGAGGGATCGAGGTAGGTTTTTTCAGAAGGGGTGCATCTCTCGCTCTCTTGAAGACGGAAGGGACGTAGCCAGCGGTCAGGGATGAGTTGATGAGCGAGGTGAGGTAAGGGAGGAGGTCTCCGGAAATGGTCTGGAGAAGAGAGGAGGGGATAGGGTCAAGCGGGCAGGTTGTAGGGCGGCCGGCCGTCACAAGACGCGAGATTTCATCTGGAGAGAGAGGGAGAAAGAGGTCAGAGCACAGGGTAGGGGCAGTGTGAGCAGAACCAGCGGTGTCGTTTGACTTAGCAAACGAGGATCGGATGTCGTCGACCTTCTTTTCAAATGGTTGACTAAGTCATCTGCAGAGAGGGAGGAGGGGGAGGGGGAGGGGAGGATTCAGGAGGGAGGAGAAGGTTGCAAAGAGCTTCCTAGGTTAGAGGCAGATGCTTAGAATTTAGAGGTGGTAGAAAGTGGCTTTAGCAGCAGAGAGAGAAGAGGAAAATGTAGAGAGGAGGGAGTGAAAGGATGTCAGGTCCGTGAGGGAGGCGAAGTTTTCCTCCATTTCGCTCTCGGCTGCCCGGAGCTCCCTGTTCTGTGAGCTCGGCAATGAGTCGTCGAGCTACCGGAGCGGGAGGGGGAGGACCGAGCAGCCTGGAGAATAGGGGACATAGAGAGTCAAAGGATGCAGAAAGGAGGGGAGAGAGGAGGGTTGGAGGAGGCAGAATCAGGAGATAGGTTGGAGAAGGTTTGAGCAGAGGGAAGAGATGATAGGATGGAAGAGGAGAGAGTAGCGGGGAGAAGAGCGAAAGGTTGGGACGGCGCGATACCATCAGTAGGGGCAGTGTGGGAAGTGTTGGATGAGAGAGAGGGAAAAGGATACAAGGTAGTGGTCGGAGACTTGGAGGGGAGTTGCAACGAGGTTAGTGGAAGAACAGCATCTAGTAAAGATGAGGTCGAGCGTATTTCCTGCCTTGTGAGTAGGGGGGGAAGGTGAGAGGGTGAGGTCAAAAGAGTGAGAGGAGGGAAAGAAGGAGGCCCCGAGAGGAATGAGTCAAAGGTAGGCGTGGGGAGTTAAAGTCGCCCAGAACTGTGAGAGGTGAGCCGTCCTCAGGAAAGGAGCTTATCAAGGCATCAAGCTCATTGATGAACTCTCCGAGGGAACCTGGAGGGCGATAAATGATAAGGATGTTAAGCTTGAAAGGCTGGTAAACTGTGACAGCATGGAATTCAAAGGAGGCGATAGACAGATGGGTAAGGGGAGAAAGAGAGAATGACCACTTGGGAGAGATGAGGATCCCGGTGCCACCACCCGCTGACCAGAAGCTCTCGGGTGTGCGAGAACACGTGGGCAGACGAAGAGAGCAGTAGGAGTAGCAGTGTTGTCTGTGGTGATCCATGTTTTTCCGTCAGTGCCAAGAAGCCGAGGACTGAAGGGAGACATAGGCGGAGATGAACTCTGCCTTGTTGGCCGCAGATCGGCAGTTCCAGAGGCTACCGGAGACCTGGAACTCCACGTGGGTCGTGCGCGCTGGGACCACCAGATTAGGGTGGCTGAGGCCACGCGGTGTGGAGCGTTTGTATGGTCTGTGCAGAGAGGAGAGAACAGGGATAGACAGACACATAGTTGACAGGCTACACAAGAGGCTACGCTAATGCAAAGGAGATTGGAATGACAAGTGGACTACACGTCACGCAGTGTTCAGAGAGTTAAGCTTACGTAGCAAGAATCTTATTGACTAAAATGATTAAAATGATACAGTACTGCTGAAGTAGGCTAGCTGGCAGAGGCTGCGTTGTTGACTAAGTAGGCTAGTTGGCATTGGCTGCGTTGTTGACACTACACTAATCAAGTCGTTCCGTTGAGTGTAATAGTTTCTACTGTGCTGCTATTCGGGCCTAGCTGGCTAGCCAGCAGTGTTGATTACTGCTACGTTGCGTTAAAAGAACGACAATAGCTGGCTAACTAACCTGAGGAAGTCGCTCTAGACTACACAATTATCTTTGATACAAAGACGGCTGTGTAGCTAGCTATGTAGCTAGCTACGATCAAACAAATCAAGTCGTTGTACTGTAATGAAATGAAATGAAAAATGTGATACTACCTGTGGAGCGAAGCGAAATGCGACCGATTGTTGAGTGCAGAAGTTCTGTTCCTGTAGACGTTGGCTAGCTGTTGGCTAGCTAGCAGAGTCTCCTATGTTAAGGACGACATAAAACTACACACTCTAAACTACACAATTATCTTGGGTACGAAGACAGCAAAGACAACCATGTAGCTAGCTAACACTACACTAATCAAGTCGTTCAGTTGAGTGTAATAGTTGTGCTGCTAATCGGTAGACGGTGGACTAGCTAACGGTGGACGTTAGCTAGCTGGCTAGCTGCAGGGCAGTGTAGACTGCGTTAGGACGACGAAATACGATAATTACGCAATTATCTATGAAACAAAGACGGCTGTGTAGCTAGCTAAGAAGAAATTGATAAGATTAGACAAATCAAATCGTTGTACTATAATGAAATGTAATGAAATGTAATACTACCTGCGGACCGAGTGCAGATACTACTCGGACCGAGTGCAGATGCGACCGCTCGCTCCAACCCGGAAGTGCCCGGGTTAGTTATCTAACCGCTCAGAGTCACCATGAGTTATCTAACCGCTCAGAGTCACCATGAGTTATCTAACCGCTCGTAGAGTCAGTGAGTTATCTAACTGCTCAGTCACCATGAGTTATCTAACCGCTCAGTCACCATGAGTTATCTAACCGCTCAGTCAGTCAGTGAGTTATCTAACTGCTCAGTCACCATGGGTTATCTAACCGCTCAGAGTCACCATGAGTTATCTAACCGCTCAGAGTCACCATGAGTTATCTAACCACTCAGTCACCATGAGTTATCTAACCACTCAGAGTCACCATGAGTTATCTAACCAGCTCAGAGTCACCATGAGTTATCTAACCACTCAGAGTCACCATGAGTTATCTAACCGCTCTGAGTCACCATGAGTTATCTAACCACTCAGTCACCATGAGTTATCTAACCACTCAGTCACCATGAGTTATCTAACCACTCAGTCACCATGAGTTATCTAACCACTCAGTCACCATGAGTTATCTAACCACTCAGTCACCATGAGTTATCTAACCACTCAGTCACCATGAGTTATCTAACCGCTCGTAGAGTCACCATGAGTTATCTAACCCCTCTGAGTCACCATGAGTTATCTAACCCCTCTGAGTCACCATGAGTTATCTAACCACTCAGAGTCACCATGAGTTATCTAACCACTCAGAGTCACCATGAGTTATCTAACCACTCAGAGTCACCATGAGTTATCTAACCACTCAGAGTCAGTGAGTTATCTAACCACTCAGTCACCATGAGTTATCTAACCACTCAGAGTCACCATGAGTTATCTAACCGCTCAGAGTCACCATGAGTTATCTAACCACTCAGTCACCATGAGTTATCTAAACCGCTCAGAGTCACCATGAGTTATCTAACCGCTCAGAGTCACCATGAGTTATCTAACCACCAGCACCATGAGTTATCTAACCACTCATCACCATGAGTTATCTAACCACTCAGAGTCACCATGAGTTATCTAACCGCTCAGTCACCATGAGTTATCTAACCGCTCAGAGTCACCATGAGTTATCTAACCGCTCAAGTCACCATGAGTTATCTAACCACTCAGCACCATGAGTTATCTAACCACTCATCACCATGAGTTATCTAACCACTCAGAGTCACCATGAGTTATCTAACCGCTCAGTCACCATGAGTTATCTAACCGCTCAGAGTCACCATGAGTTATCTAACCGTCCAGTCCCCATGAGTCATCTAACCACTCAGAGTCACCATGAGTTATCTAACCGCTCAAGTCACCATGAGTTATCTAACCGCTCAGAGTCACCATGAGTTATCTAACCGCTCGTAGAGTCAGTGAGTTATCTAACCACTCAGTCACCAGGAGTTATCTAACTGCTCAGGGTCACCATGAGTTATCTAACCGCTCAAGTCACCATGAGTTATCTAACCGCTCAGAGTCACCATGAGTTATCTAACCGCTCAAGTCACCATGAGTTATCTAACCACTCAGAGTCACCATGAGTTATCTAACCGCTCATAGTCACCATGAGTTATCTAACCACTCAGAGTCACCATGAGTTATCTAACCACTCAGGGTCACCATAAGTTATCTAACCACTCAGAGTCACCATGAGTTACCTAACCGCTCAGAGTCACCATGAGTTATCTAACCGCTCGTAGAGTCAGTGAGTTATCTAACCACTCAGAGTCACCATGAGTTATCTAACCACTCAGAGTCACCATGAGTTATCTAACCACTCCAGAGTCACCATGAGTTATCTAACCGCTCATAGTCACCATGAGTTATCTAACCACTCGTAGAGTCACCATGAGTTATCTAACCGCTCGTAGAGTCAGTGAGTTATCTAACCACTCATAGTCACCATGAGTTATCTAACCACTCAGAGTCACCATGAGTTATCTAACCGCATAGAGTCAGTGAGTTATCTAACCACTCAGAGTCACCATGAGTTATCTAACCACTCAGAGTCACCATGAGTTATCTAACCACTCAGAGTCACCATGAGTTATCTAACCGTCAGAGTCACCATGAGTTATCTAACCGCTCATAGTCACCATGAGTTATCTAACCACTCAGAGTCACCATGAGTTATCTAACCGTCGTAGAGTCAGTGAGTTATCTAACCACTCATAGTCACCATGAGTTATCTAACTGCTCAGTCACCATGAGTTATCTAACCGCTCAGTCACCATGAGTTATCTAACCGCTCAGTCACCATGAGTTATCTAACCGCTCAGTCACCATGAGTTATCTAACCACTCAGAGTCACCATGAGTTATCTAACCGCTCAGAGTCACCATGAGTTATCTAACCACTCAGTCACCATGAGTCATCTAACCACTCAGTCACCATGAGTCATCTAACCACTCAGTCACCATGAGTCATCTAACCACTCTGAGTTCATCTAACCGCTCAGAGTCACCATGAGTTATCTAACGCTCAGAGTCACCATGAGTTATCTAACCGCTCAGAGTCACCATGAGTTATCTAACCGCTCAGAGTCACCATGAGTTATCTAACCGCTCAGAGTCACCATGAGTTATCTAACCGCTCAGTCACCATGAGTTACCTAACCACTCAGTCACCATGAGTTATCTAACCGCTCAGTCACCATGAGTTATCTAACCGCTCAGTCACCATGAGTTATCTAACCACTCAGTCACCATGAGTTATCTAATCAGCTCAGTCACCATGAGTTATCTAACCACTCTGAGTCATCTAACCGCTCAGAGTCACCATGAGTTATCTAACCGCTCAGTCACCATGAGTTACCTAACCACTCAGTCACCATGAGTTATCTAACCGCTCAGTCACCATGAGTTATCTAACCGCTCAGTCACCATGAGTTATCTAACCACTCAGTCACCATGAGTTATCTAACCGCTCAGTCACCATGAGTTATCTAACCACTCTGAGTCATCTAAACGCTCAGAGTCACCATGAGTCATCTAACCGCTCAGTCACCATGAGTTATCTAACCGCTCTGAGTCACCATGAGTCATCTAACCACTCAGAGTCACCATGAGTCATCTAACCGCTCAGTCACCATGAGTTATCTAACCGCTCAGTCACCATGAGTTATCTAACCGCTCAGAGTCACCATGACACGTCAACCATATGCTTCACCTTGTAATATGAGTCATGTATTAGAGCTGTACTGTGTGTGTGTGTGTGTGTGTGTGTGTGTGTGTGTGTGTGTGTGTGTGTGTGTACCTTGTCTCCTCTCTGTTTGGTCACGTTGGTGATACTGGATCTCAGCTGGTTGGACACCTTCTGCATTACATCAAACCACCTGATGGGGACAGATACAAGGAGGGGAGAGATGTGAGTGTGTGTGTGTGTGTATATAACCCTGGTGTGTGTGTGTGTGTGTGTGTGTGTGTGTGTGTATATAACCCTGGTGTGTGTGTGTATATAACCTGGTGTGTGTGTGTGTGTGTGTGTGTGTATAACCCTGGTGTGTGTGTGTATATAACCCTGGTGTGTGTGTGTGTATACAACCCTGGTGTGTGTGTGTGTGTATATAACCCTGGTGTGTGTGTGTGTATATAACCCTGGTCTGTGTGTGTGTATACAACCTGTGTGTGTGTGTGTGTATAACCCTGGTGTGTGTGTGTGTGTATATAACCCTGGTGTGTGTGTGTGTGTGTGTGTGTGTGTATGTGTGTGTGTGTGTGTATAACCCTGGTGTGTGTGTGTGTGTATATAACCCTGGTGTGTGTGTGTGTATATAACCCTGGTGTGTGTGTGTGTGTGTGTGTGTGTGTGTGTGTGTGTGTGTACCCCACCTGACGCGTCCTGCTCCTGCTCAGCCTGCACCATGTTCCTGAGGCTGGCGTCGGCCAGGGCCTGGGTGAAGTGTGTGTAGGGGGCCATGAAGCAGTAGTGATAGAGGCCAGGTCTCAGGCTGGACGAGCCCAGACGGAGAGCCTTCCCCTGGGATCGACTAGGACCGCCCTGGGCCCCTCGTACTGGGAGGCTAGGTTGGTACCAAACAACGTCTTCAATAACTGGCGGAGAGACGACAGGGTTGAAATGGTACTAACGTTCCCTGGGTTTTCCAGAAACACGATTTGTAGATTCCCAGAAATTGGAAGGATTAAATCAGGACATTCTGGGAATGTTAACAACATTTTTCAACCCAGAGGGAGACAGGATATTAAAATCACACACCAGACTACCGTCTTATCTCTCTCCACTACTCTCACAGTCTCATCTCTCTCACACACTCACCTCACACACACACTCACTCTCTCTCAGACCTCTCTCACACACACACACTGACCTCTATCTCTCTCTCTCAGACCTCTCTCTCTCTCTCACACACACAGACCTGACCTCTCTCTCTCTCACACATACCTCTCTCTCTCTCTTCACACACAGACCTCTCTCTCACACACACTCCTCACACACACAGACCTCTCTCTCTCCTCACACAGACCTCTCTCACACTGACCTCTCTCTCTCTCACACACACACAGACCTCTCTCACACACACAGAACTCTCTCTCACACACACACATCTCTCTCTCTCACACACAGACCTCTCTCTCTCACACACACAGAACTCTCTCTCACACACAGACATCTCTCTCTCTCACACACAGACCTCTCTCTCACACACACAGAACTCTCTCTCTCACACACAGACATCTCTCTCTCTCACACACACACAGACCTCTCTCTCTCACACACAGACCTCTCTCTCTCTCACACACAGACCTCTCTCTCTCACACACACACAGAACTCTCTCTCACACACACAGACCTCTCTCTCTCTCACACACACTGACCTCTCTCTCTCACACACACACAGACCTCTCTCTCACACACACTGACCTCTCTCTCTCACACACACTGACCTCTCTCTCTCACACACACAGACCTCTCACACACAGACCTCTCTCTCTCTCACACACATACCTCTCTCTCTCACACACACACAGACCTCTCTCTCTCTCACACACACTGACCTCTCTCTCACACACACAGACCTCTCTCTCACACAGACCTCTCTCTCACACACAGACCTCTCTCTCTCTCACACACACACAGAACTCTCTCTCACACACACACAGAACTCTCTCTCACACACACAGACATCTCTCTCTCTCTCACACACAGACCTCTCTCTCACACACACACAGAACTCTCTCACACACACAGACATCTCTCTCTCTCTCACACACACACAGAACTCTCTCTCACACACACAGACATCTCTCTCTCTCTCACACACAGACCTCTCTCTCTCACACACAGACCTCTCTCTCTCACACACAGACCTCTCTCTCTCACACACACACAGAACTCTCTCTCACACACACAGACCTCTCTCTCACACACACTGACCTCTCTCTCTCTCACACACACACAGACCTCTCTCTCACACACAGACCTCTCTCTCTCACAGACCTCTCTCTCACACACAGAACTCTCTCTCTCACACAGACCTCTCTCTCACACACAGACCTCTCTCTCACACACAGACCTCTCTCTCACACACAGACCTCTCTCACACACAGACCTCTCTCTCACACACAGACCTCTCTCTCACACACAGACCTCTCTCTCTCTCACACACAGACTCTCTCTCTCACACACACACACTGCCCCCTCTCTCTCTCTCTCACACACACACACACAGCCCTCTCTCTCTCTCTCTCACACTCACCTCACTCTCACACAAACACCTCTCACTCTCTCTCTCTCTCACACAAACACACTGACCTCTCTCTCTCTCTCTCTCACTCACACAGACCTCTCACTCTCTCACTGACCTCTCTCTCACACTGATCTCTTTCTCTGTCTCTGTCTCTCTCCCTCTCACACACACACTGCCCTCTCTCACACACACACACACACACCGCTCTCTCCCACACACACTGACCTCTCTCTCTGACACACACTGACCCCTCTCTCTCTCTCTCTCTCTCTCTCACACACACTGACCCCTCTCTCTCTCTCACACACACACACACACACACACACGTTTTGTATGGAACCATCGCACAGGGAGACCGATATCTCTCAGTCCCTGTCGGCAGGTACCAGTCTCACTCTGTGGTGAGTCTTAGAGACTACAGTACACTGACCAGTACAGTAGTCATTACACTGTCTCTTCTGAACGTTAGTGTTTTGTATGGAACCATCGACAGGAGACCGAGTCCCTGTCGGCAGGTACCAGTCTCACTCTGTGGTGAGTCTTAGAGACTACAGTACACTGACCAGTACAGTAGTCATTACACTGACCACCACACACACACACACAGTACAGACCTGTTGAACACAGACCGTGGCCATCAGAGGTTCTCTGGAGAAGCAGAGTTTCAGGTAGCTGAGGATCTCTTCCACACACTGATGGATCAGACAACAGTAATCAATACATCATTATACTACAACTACTAACTAATCAATACATCATTATACAACTACTAACTAATCAATACATCATTATACTATACAACTACTAACTAATCAATACATCATTATACAACTACTAACTAATCAATACATCATTATACTATACAACTACTAACTAATCAATACATCATTATACTATACAACTACTAACTAACTACTAACTAATCAATACATCATTATACTACAACTACTAACTAATCAATACATCATTATACTATACAACTACTAACTAATCAATACATCATTATACTATACAACTACTAACGAATCAATACATCATTATACTATACAACTATTAACTAACTACTATCTAATCAATACATCATTATACTACAACTATTAACTAATCAATACATCATTATACAACTACTAACTAATCAATACATCATTATACAACTACTAACTAATCAATACATCATTATACTACAACTATTAACTAATCAATACATCATTATACTATACAACTACTAACTAATCAGTACATCATTATACTACAACTATTAACTAATCAATACATCATTATACTATACAACTACTAACTAATCAATACATCATTATACTACAACTATTAACTAACTACTATCTAATCAATACATCATTATACTACAGCTATTATCTAATCAATACATCATTATACTACAACTACTAACTAATCAATACATCATTATACAACTATTAACTAATCAATACATCATTATACTATACAACTACTAACTAATCAATACATCATTATACTACAACTACTAACTAATCAATACATCATTATACAACTACTAACTAATCAATACATCATTATACTATACAACAACTAACTAACTACTAACTAATCAATACATCATTATACTACAACTACAACTAATCAATACATCATTATACTACAACTATTAACTAATCAATACATCATATACTACAACTACTAACTAATCAATACATCATTATACAACTATTAACTAATCAATACATCATTATACTACACAACTACTAACTAATCAATACATCATTATACTATACAACTACTAACTAATCAATACATCATTATACTATACAACTACTAACTAATCAGTACATCATTATATTATACAACTACTAACTAATCATACTAACTAATCAATACATCATTATACTACGACTACTAACTAATCAATACATCATTATACTACAACTACTAACTAATCAATACATCATTATACTACAACTATTAACTAATCAATACATCATATACTACAACTACTAACTAATCAATACATCATTATACTACAACTATTAACTAATCAATACATCATTATACAATACAACTACTAACTAATCAATACATCATTATATTATACAACTACTAACTAATCATACTAACTAATCAATACATCATTATACATACTAACTAATCAATACATCATTATATTATACAACTACTAACTAATCATACTAACTAATCAATACATCATTATACTACGACTACTAACTAATCAATACATCATTATATTATACAACTACTAACTAATCATACTAACTAATCAATACATCATTATACTACAACTACTAACTAATCAATACATCATTATACTATACAACTACTAACTAATCAGTACATCATTATACTATACAACTACTAACTAATCAATACATCATTATACAACTACTAACTAATCAATACATAATTATACTATACAACTACTAACTAATCAGTACATCATTATACTATCAACTACTAACTAATCAATACATCATTATACTATACAACTACTAACTAATCAATACATCATTATACTACAACTACTAACGAATCAATACATCATTATACTACAACTATTAACTAATCAATACATCATTATACAACTATAACTAATCAATACATAATTATACTATACAACTACTAACTAATCAGTACATCATTATACTATACAACTACTAACTAATCAATACATCATTATACTATACAACTACTAACTAATCAATACATCATTATACTACAACTATTAACTAATCAATACATCATTATACTATACAACTACTAACTAATCAATACATCATTATACTACAACAACTACTAACTAACTACTATCTAATCAATACATCATTATACTACAACTATTAACTAATCAATACATCATTATACTATACAACTACTAACTAACCAATACATCATTATACTAAACTATTAACTAATCAATACATCATTATACTACAACAACTACTAACTAATCAATACATCATTATACTACAACTATTAACAATCAATACATCATTATACTATACAACTACTAACTAATCAATACATCATTATACTACAACAACTACTAACTAACTACTATCTAATCAATACATCATTATACTACACAACTATTAACTAATCAATACATCATTATACTATACAACTACTAACTAATCAATACATCATTATACTACAACTACTAACTAACTAGTATCTAATCAATACATCATTATACTACAACTATTAACTAATCAATACATCATTATACTACAGCTATTAACTAATCAATACATCATTATACTACAACTACTAACTAATCAATACATCATTATACAACTACTAACTAATCAATACATCATTATACTACAACTATTAACTAATCAATACATCATTATACTACAACTATTAACAATCAGTACATCATTACAACTAAACTAATCAATACATCATTATACTACGACTATTAACTAATCAATACATCATTATACTACAACAACTACTAACTAACTACTATCTAATCAATACATCATTATACTACAACTATTAACTAATCAATACATCATTATACTATACAACTACTAACTAACCAATACATCATTATACTACAACTATTAACTAATCAATACATCATTATACTACAACTATTAACTAATCAATACATCATTATACTACAACTACTAACTAATCAATACATCATTATACAACTACTAACTAATCAATACATCATTATACTATACAACTACTATCTAATCAATACATCATTATACTACAACTATTAACTAATCAATACATCATTATACTATACAACTACTATCTAATCAATACATCATTATACAACTACTAACTAATCAATACATCATTATACTACGACTATTAACTAATCAATACATCATTATACTACAACAACTACTAACTAACTACTATCTAATCAATACATCATTATACTACAACTATTAACTAATCAATACATCATTATACTATACAACTACTATCTAATCAATACATCATTATACAACTACTAACTAATCAATACATCATTATACTACAATTAACTAATCAATACATCATTATACTACAACAACTACTAACTAACTACTATCTAATCAATACATCATTATACTACAACTATTAACTAATCAATACATCATTATACTACAACTACTAACTAATCAATATATCATTATACTACAACTACTAACTAACTACTAACTAATCAATACATCATTATACTACAACTATTAACTAATCAATACATCATTATACTACACAACTACTATCTAATCAATACATCATTATACAACTACTAACTAATCAATACATCATTATACTACAACTACTATCTAATCAATACATCATTATACAACTACTAACTAATCAATACATCATTATACTATACAACTACTAACTAATCAATACATCATTATACAACTACTAACTAATCAATACATCATTATACTATACAACTACTATCTAATCAATACATCATTATACAACTACTAACTAATCAATACATCATTATACTACAACTACTAACTAATCAATACATCATTATACTACAACTACTAACTAATCAATACATCATTATACTATACAACTACTAACTAATCAATACATCATTATACTACAACTAACTAATCAATACATCATTATACAACTACTATCTAATCAATACATCATTATACTACAACTAACTAATCAATACATCATTATACAACTACTATCTAATCAATACATCATTATACTACAACTAACTAATCAATACATCATTATACTACAACTAACTAATCAATACATCATTATACTACAACTACTATCTAATCAATACATCATTATACTATACAACTACTAACTAATCAATACATCATTATACTACAACTAACTAATCAATACATCATTATACAACTACTAACTAATCAATACATCATTATACAACTACTAACTAATCAATACATCATTATACTACAACTACTAACTAATCAATACATCATTATACTATACAACTACTAACTAACTAGTATCTAATATATGAATTATTATATAATATAATTATAGTTGTGTTTTCATACATCAGATTCTGGCATTGAAGCCCAATTATCTATTTCCCCAGAGTCAGATGGACTTGTGGACTAGTCTGTGGTATCTTAGAGGTGGTTGAACTAACAATAAGCCCCTTTATCTATTTCCCCAGAGTCAGATGGACTTGTGGACTAGTCTAGTAACCAGTAAGGTCCTTTATCTATTTCCCCAGAGTCAGATGGACTTGTGGACTAGTCTAGTAACCAATAAGGTCCTTTATCTATTTCCCCAGAGTCAGATGGACTTGTGGACTAGTCTAGTAACCAATAAGGTCCTTTATCTATTTCCCCAGAGTCAGATGGACTTGTGGACTAGTCTAGTAACCAGTAAGGTCCTTTATCTATTTCCCCAGAGTCAGATGGACTTGTGGACTAGTCTAGTAACCAATAAGGTCCTTTATCTATTTCCCCAGAGTCAGATGGACTTGTGGACTAGTCTAGTAACCAATAAGGTCCTTTTATCTATTTCCCAGAGTCAGATGGACTTGTGGACTAGTCTAGTAACCAATAAGCCCCTTTATCTATTTCCCAGAGTCAGATGGACTTGTGGACCCCATGTTTATGTCTCTGTGTCCAGCATGAAGGACGTTAGAGGTAGTTTTTATGAGCCAATGTTAACTAGCGTTAGCACAATGCCTGGTAGTCTACAGGTACAGTAGCAATGCTTAAATGCCAGAATCTCACAGTATCCCTTTAAGGTTATCAATATGAAAGGTGTTTCAACATGTTAATTAACATGAAGAGTGTTATAACTGGTTTATGAACACGAAGAGTATAACTGGTTTATGAACATGAAGTGTTATATAACTCTTATGAACATGAATAATAACTGGTTTATGAACATGAATAAGTGTTATAACTGGTTTATGAACATGAAGAGTGATATAACTGGTTTATGAACATGAATAAGAGTGATATAACTCATTTATGAACATGATTATAGAGTGATATAACTCTTATGAACATGAATAAGAGTGATATAACTCTTATGAACATGAATAAGAGTGATCTAACTCTTATGAACATGAATAAGAGTGATCTAACTCTTTATGAACATGAATAAGAGTGATATAACTCTTATGAACATGAATAAGAGTGATCTAACTCATTTATGAACATGATTAAGAGTGATATAACTCTTATGAACATGAATAAGAGTGATATAACTCTTATGAACATGAATAAGAGTGATCTAACTCTTATGAACATGAATAAGAGTGATCTAACTCTTATGAACATGAATAAGAGTTATGACATGTTTCTAGAACATGAATAAGAGTGATCTAACCTTTATGAACATGATTAAGAGTGGCCATCTCTTTATGAACATGAATAAGAGTGATATAACTCTTAAACATGAATAAGAGTGATATAACTCTTATGAACATGTGGAGTGATCTAACTCTATGAACATGAATAAGAGTGATATAACTCTTATGAACATGAATAAGTTGATCAAGGACATTTATGAACATGAATAAGAGTGATCCAACTCATTTATGAACATGATTAAGAGTGATATAACTCATGGAATAAGGTTATCTAACTTCTTATGAACATGAATAAGAGTGATATAACTCTTATGAACATGAATAAGAGTGATATAACTCTTATGAACATGAATAAGAGTGATCTAACTCTTATGAACATGAATAAGAGTTATGACAGGTTTCTAGGAGTTAGTGGGCCGCTCTGACCTTTCCGATGTCGTGTGTGTGGCCATCTCTAGCAGCTGAGACAGAACGTCCAACGTGAACGCAGGAACCCTCCGAAGTTCTGTTGGTGCTGTGAGTGTGTGTAACCTAGGAAACACAACAACAAATAGTTGACAAGTGTGTGTGCAACACCATTGACAAGGACATAAAGAACACAACTGTGTTCTGTGCATATCAGAACTCATGTTGGTTATTCTACACTTCTAAACATCCAGGTTGAAGTATCAGAACTCATGGTGTGTTATTTTACACTTCTACACATCCAGGTTGAAGTATCAGAACTCATGTGGTTATTTTACACTTAAACATCCAGGTTGAAGTATCAGAACTCATGGTGGTTATTTTACACTTCTAAACATCCAGGTTGAAGTATCAGAACTCATGGTGGTTATTCTACACTTATAAACATGGTTGAAGTATCAGAACTCATGTGGTTATTTCACACTCTTAAACATCCAGGTTGAAGTACCAGAACTGTGGTGGTGTTCTACACTTCTAAACATCCAGGTTGAAGTATCAGAACTCATGGTGGTTATTTTACACTTCTACACATCCAGGTTGGTATCAGAACTCATGTGGTTATTTTACATCCAGATTGAAGTATCAGAACTCATGTGGTTATTTTACACTTCTAAACATCCAGGTTGAAGTATCAGAACTCATGGTGGTTATTTTACACTTCTAAACATCCAGGTTGAAGTATCAGAACTCATGGTGGTTATTTTACACTTCTAAACATCCAGGTTGAAGTGTGAACTCATGGTGGTTATTTTACACTTCTAAACATCCAGGTTGAAGTATCAGAACTCATGTGGTTATTTTACATCCAGTTGGTATGAACTCATGGTGGTTATTTCACACTTCTAAACATCCAGGTTGGTATCAGAAGTCATGGTGGTTATTTTACATCCAGGTTGAAGTATCAGAACTCATGGTGGTTATTTCACACTCTTAAACATCCAGGTTGAAGTACCAGAACTCATGGTGGTTATTCTACACTTCTACACATCCAGGTTGAAGTATCAGAACTCATGGTGGTTATTTTACACTTCTAAACATCCAGGTTGAAGTATCAGAACTCATGGTGGTTATTTTACACTTCTACACATCCAGGTTGAAGTATCAGAACTCATGTGTTATTTTACACTTCTACACATCCAGGTTGAAGTATCAGAACTCATGGTGGTTATTTTATACTTCTACACATCCAGGTTGAAGTATCAGAACTCATGGTGGTTATTTTACACTTCTACACATCCAGGTTGAAGTATCAGAACTCATGGTGGTTATTTTACACTTCTACACATCCAGGTTGACTATTCTGATATTTCAGTGATTCAGAAAAGACCAACTCCAAGAGTCCAAGAGTTATAGTTGGTGTGTGTGTGTGTGAGACTGTGTGTGTGTGTGTACCTTATAGTTAGTGTGTGTGTGAGACTGTGTGTGTGTGTGTACCTTATAGTTGGTGTGTGTGTGTGCGTGCACCTTATAGTTGGTGTGTGTGTGTGTGTGTGTGTGTGCGTGCGTACCTTATAGTTGGTGTGTGTGTGTGTGCATACCTTATAGTTGGTGTGTGTGTGAGACTGTGTGTATCTTATAGTTGGTGTGTGTGTGCGTGTACCTTATAGTTGGTGTGTGTGTGTGTGTACCTTATAGTTGGTGTGTGTGTGTGTACCTTATAGTTGGTGTGTGTGTGTGTGTGCGTGTATGTGTGTACCTTATAGTTGGTGTGTGTGTGCGTGTGTGTGTACCTTATAGTTGGTGTGTGTGTGTGTGCGTACCTTATAGTTGGTGTGCGTGTGTGTGTGTGTGTGTACCTTATAGTTGGTGTGTGTGTGTGTGTGTGTGTGTGCGTACCTTATAGTTGGTGTGTGTGTGTGTGTGTGTGTGTGCGTACCTTATAGTTGGTGTGTGTGTGTGTGTGTGTGTGCGTACCTTATAGTTGGTGTGTGTGTGTGTGTGTGCGTACCTTATAGTTGGTGTGTGTGTGTGTGTGTGCGTACCTTATAGTTGGTGTGTGTGTGTGTGTGTGCGTACCTTATAGTTGGTGTGTGTGTGTGTGTGTGTACCTTATAGTTGGTGTGTGTGTGTGTGTGTGGTGCGTCCTTATAGTTGGTGTGTGTGTGTGTGTGTGTAGCGTACCTTATAGTTGGTGTGTGTGTGTGTTGTGTGTGTGTGTGTGTGTGTGTACCTTATAGTTGGTCCGTGTGTGTGTGAGTGTCATGAAGAGAGGGATCTTATAGTTGGTGTGTGTGCGTGCGTACCTTATAGTTGGTGTGTGTGTGTGAATGTGCGTCATTATAGTTGGTGTGTGTGTGTGTACCTTATAGTTGGTGTGTGTGTGTGTGTGTGGTGTACCTTATAGTCCGCTGGTGGTGTGTCAGTGTGTGTCAGTGTGTGTCGACTGATTATAGTTGGTGTGACTGTCATTCGTACCTTATAGTTGGTGTGTGTGGTGAGACTGGTCGACCTTATAGTTGGTGTGTGTGTCAGACTGGTCAATACTGGTCAGACTGTGTCAGCCTGGTCGACTGATAGTTGGTGGTCAGTGTGGTCAACCTGGTAGACTGGTTGGTGTGTGTGGTCAGTGGTCGGAGAGTGGTCATAGTTGGTGTGTGTGTGGTGAGTGTGGTCAGTACTGATAGTTGGTGTGGTGTGTGAGAGGTCAGACTGGTCTTATAGTTGGTGTGGGTAGACTGGTCATAGTGGTCAGTGTGCTGGTCAGACTGATTAGTTGGTCGGAGAGGTCAGACTGGTCAGAGTTGGTGTGTGGTCAGACTGATTTGACTGGTGCGTGTGTGTGTGTGCGTACTGGGTAGTTGGTGTGTGGGTAGCTTTGAGGACGTCGTCAGTTTGAGTAGGTGGGTAGATGGTAGACTGGTCAGGGTGGTGGACTTGTTGACTGGTCAGACTGGACCCCGACTGGTCCGACTGGCCAGCCTGGTCACAAAAAGGTTATGAAGAGAGGGTCTTTTGGAGAGGTCAGACTGGTCAGACTTTGACTGAAATCATTCACTGGTAACTGGGACTAAGAAACTGGACTGAAGACTGGTCAGACTGATTAGACTGGTCAGACTGGTCAGACTGGTCAGACTGGTCAGACTGATTAGACTGGTCAGACTGGTCAGACTGGTCAGACTGGTCAGACTGATTAGACTGGTCAGACTGGTCAGCCTGGTCAAACTGGTCAGACTGGTCAGCCTGGTCAAACTGGTCAGACTGGTCAGTCAGACTGGTCAGACTGGTCGGAGAGGTCAGACTGGTCAGACTGGTCGGAGAGGTCAGACTGGTCAGACTGATTAGACTGGTCGGAGAGGTCAGACTGGTCAGACTGGTCGTAGAGGTCAGACTGGTCAGACTGGGTAGACTGGTCAGACTGGTCAGACTGGTCAGACTGATGTTTACTGTTTCTACAGAGAGGTCAGACTGGTCAGACTGGTGTTGGTCAGACTGATTAGACTGGCTCAGAATGGTGCTTGGCTCTGACCTGATTAGCCTTTCCTTCTGACTGGGGCTGACTGGGAGACTGGTCAGACTGGGTAGACTGGCCTGGAGACTGGTCAGACTGGGAGACGTGGCCAGAGGTCAGACTGGTCAGACTGGTCAGACGGTCAGGGTGGAGAGGTCAGACTGGACAGACTGAGGGAGGGACGTGGGCTAGACTGGTTGGCCTGGAGGGACTGAGACTGGACAACACTGAGGGAGACTGGGCTAGACTGGTCAGACTGGTCAGAGGGACAACATCCTTTGACTGAAGTGTTTACAGGGTGGCCTGGAGAACAGAAGGACAACACTGGGGAGGGACTACTGTACCAGTGTTGGTCTCTGGAGCCTTTCTTAGGGCTCATGGGAATGGGGTGGGAGCGTTGGCTCTGCTACCTCCTTGGCCTGGAGGACAGATGGACAGCACTGAGGGAGGGAGCGTTGGCTGGGACGGCAGGGTGGCCTGGAGGGACAGAGAGGACAACACTGAGGGAGGGAGCGTTGGCTAGGGACTGGCCTGGAGGACAGAGGACAACACTGAGGGATCGGCAGGGTGGCCTGGAGGGACAGAGAGGACAACACTGAGGGGAGGGAGCGTTGGCTAGGGACGCAGGGTGGCCTGGAGGGACAGAGAGGACAACACTGAGGAGGAGCGTTGGCTAGGGACGGCAGGGTGGCCTGGAGGGACAGAGAGGACAATACTGAGAGTTGGCTAGGGACGGCAGGGTGGCAATACTGAGAGTTGGCTAGGGACGGCAGGGTGGCCTGGAGGGACCGCTTATCCCTTATCTCTGATTTACACATTGTTTAGACACACACACACCTTGACGGCGGGTCCGGGCGGCGTGTCGTCCAGCACGTGGGCACAGATGTTGAGTATCTTGAGGATGTGAGAGAAGAGTTGTTCCACCAGGACCACCAGGGGGCGCTCCCCCACCGCTGCCCAGGGCTCCTCTGTCTTACCGGGGACCGGCCCTCCCTCCTCCTCCCCAGCCCAGGGACTACACATACACTGTGGAGCCGTCGCTGAATGAGAAGAGCGTTGTACAGCTTGGTTTGATGTTGGGAATACGACAGCTGAATGTTGTCATTGTGGTATTTGATTAGGATCCCCATGATCTGTTTCTATAGCAGCAGCTACTCTTCCTGGGGTTTATTAGGATCATTATCTGTTTCTATAGCAGCAGCTACTCTTCCTGGGGTTTATTAGGATCATTATCTGTTTCTATAGCAACAGCTACTCTTCCTGGGGTTTATTAGGATCATGATCTGTTTCTATAGCAACAGCTACTCTTCCTGGGGTTTATTAGGATCATGATCTGTTTCTATAGCAACAGCTACTCTTCCTGGGGTTTATTAGGATCATTATCTGTTTCTATAGCAACAGCTACTCTTCCTGGGGTTTATTAGGATCATTTCTGTTTCTATAGGATCATGATCTGTTTCTATAGCAGCAGCTACTCTTCCTGGGGTTTATTAGGATCATTATCTGTTTCTATAGCAACAGCTACTCTTCCTGGGGTTTATTAGGATCATTATCTGTTTCTATATTCCTGGGGTTTAGGATCATTATCTGTTTCAGCTACTCTTTCCTGGGGTTTATTAGGATCATTATCTGTTTCTATAGCAGCAGCTACTCTTCCTGGGGTTTATTAGGATCATTATCTGTTTCTATAGCAGCAGCTACTCTTCCTGGGGTTTATTAGGATCATTATCTGTTTCTATAGCAACAGCTACTCTTCCTGGGGTTTATTAGGATCATTATCTGTTTCTATAGCAACAGCTACTCTTCCTGGGGTTTATTAGGATCATTATCTGTTTCTATAGCAGCAGCTACTCTTCCTGGGGTTTATTAGGATCATGATCTGTTTCTATAGCAACAGCTTCTCTTCCTGGGGTTTATTAGGATCATTATCTGTTTCTATAGCAACAGCTACTCTTCCTGGGGTTTATTAGGATCATTATCTGTTTCTATAGCAACAGCTACTCTTCCTGGGGTTTATTAGGATCATTATCTGTTTCTATAGCAACAGCTTCTCTTCCTGGGGTTTATTAGGATCCCCATTATCTGTTTCTATAGCAACAGCTTCTCTTCCTGGGGTTTATTAGGATCATTATCTGTTTCTATAGCAACAGCTTCTCTTCCTGGGGTTTATTAGGATCATTATCTGTTTCTATAGCAACAGCTACTCTTCCTGTGGTTCCACATAATACAGGACATCAATAGACAAGAACAGCTGAAGGACAGAACTACATACATGTTACATGAGCTACACGTACAGTCAGGTTGCCAGGTTCCCGGACTGTGTTAATGTTAAGGTACTAATTATGTCCTAATAACGTTGTACTAACGTTCCACAGGTTTGTAAAGATCGTACCGATTGTTGTAATAAGGTTTTATGAAGGTTGAAATACCGCGAGACAGGTAAACACCTTAACATCAAGCAGGTGTATACAGGTTTATCCAGGTGTGTTACCATTCTGTAAACATTATAATAACATCAAACAGGTGTATACAGGTGTGTTAACATTATAATAACATCAAGCAGGTGTATACAGGTGTGTTAACATTATAATAACATCAAGCAGGTGTATACAGGTGTGTTAACATTATAATAACATCAAGGTGTATACAGGTGTGTTAACATTATAATAACATCAAGCAGGTGTATACAGGTGTGTTAACATTATAATAACATCAAACAGGTGTATA
>NW_027040389.1:236439-243939 GCF_034236695.1 Oncorhynchus nerka | reverse complement strand
AAAGATGACCAGAGTAGGAGTTCTGATCTAGGATCAGGTCCAGTATTCATAAAGATGATCAGAGTTCTGATCTAGGATCAGGTCCAGTATTCATAAAGATGATCAGAGTTCTGATCTAGGATCAGGTCTGGAATCTGTAGTCCCATTCTGGAACGTTTGGAGGCAGATTCTGGAACTCTTACCGGAAATCTATCTCTGCCAGAGTGTCCAGGAGTTCCGTCCTGACCAGCCAATAGGAACAGTCCTTTAAGGTCAGCAGGTCAACCAGGAGATGCAGACCCAACTCACTCAGAGTGCTGCTACAAAGAGTCATGATGCAATGCTGCAACACACACACACACACACACACGTTAATACACAAGCGCACACACACACACACACACACACTCTCTCTCCGTGTCTTACCCTGACTGCAGAGCAGGCCATCTTACAGGTGACAGAGGACTCGTCCTTTAAAGTGTTCTGAAGTACAGGAACTAGATCCACCAGGGACAATGGGTTACCTAGTGGAGAGGAGAGAGGAAGGAGAGGGGGAGGAGAGAGAGGAGAGGGAGGGGAGGAGAAGGGGAGGGAGGGGGAGGGGGGAGGAGAGAGAGGAGGAGAGGGAGGAGAGAGGAGGGAGGAGGGAGGAGAGAGGAGAGGAGAGGGGGAGGAGAGAGAGAGAGGGAGGAGAGAGAGAGGGGAGATGGAGGGGAGGAGAGGGGAGGGGAGATGGAGGGGAGGAGAGAGGGAGGAGAGAGGGAAGAAGAGGAGGAGAGGAAGAAGAGGGAGGAGAGGAAGAAGAGGGAGGAGAGAGAGGGAGGAGAGGAGAGAGAGAGGGAGGAGAGGGGAGAGGAGAGAGAGGAGAGGGAGGGAGGAGGAGGAGGGAGGGAGGGAGGAGAGGGGAGGAGAGGAGGAGAGGAGAGAGGGGGAGGAGAGAGAGGAGGGAGGAGAGAGAGAGGGGGAGAGGGAGAGGAAGGAGGGAGGAGAGGGGAGGGGAGGAGGAGAGGGAGGAGAGAGAGAGGAGAGAGGGGGAGGGGAGGAGAGAGAGGAGGAGGAGAGGGAGAGAGGGAGGAGAAAGAGGAGAGGGAGGAGGAGGGAGAGGAGAGGGAAGAGGAGAGGAGGAGAGAGGAGAGGGGAGGAGAGAGAGAGGAGAGGGAGGAGAGAGGGAGAGGAGAGGGAGAGGAGAGGGTGGAGAGAGAGGAGAGGGGGAGAGAGAGAGGAGGAGGGAGGGAGAGAGGAGGGACAGGGGAGAGAGAGGAGAGAGGAAGGAGAGAGGAAGGGGAGGGGAGGAGAGGGAGGAGAGGGGAGGAGGAGGAGGAGAGAGAGGAGGAGAGGAGAGAGGGAGGAGAGGGGAGAGGGAGAGAGAGGGGAGGGGAGGAGAGAGGAGAGAGGGGGAGGGAGAGAGAGGGAGGAGAGAGGAGGAGAGAGGGAGGAGAGGAGAGAGGAGAGCTGATAGGGGAGGAGAGAGAGGGAGAGGGGGAGGAGAGAGAGGAGAGGAGAGAGGGAGGAGAGGGAGAGGAGAAGGAGGAGAGGGAGAGGGAGAGAGAGGACCTCTGAGGGAGGAGAGGGGAGAGGGAGGAGAGGAAGGAGAGGGGGAGGAAGGAGGGGAGGAGAGGAAGGACTGGGGGAGGAAGGAGAGGGGGAGGAGAGAAGGACAGAGGGGACAGAGGAGAGGAAGACAGAGGGGAGGGAGAGGAAGGAGAGAGGAAGGAGAGAGGACAGGAGGAGAGCGAGATGGAGGGGGGAGAGAGAGAGAGAGAGAGAGACAGAGAGGAAGGAGAGGGGGAGAGGAAGGAGAGGGGGGAGGGGAGAGGGAGAGGGGGAGGGAGGAGAGAGGAGGAGAGGGGGGGGAGGAGAGAGGAGAGGGGGAGGAGAGAGAGGAGACCAAAGCAACCATTTATCCAGGACATGTGACTGACAGAGATAATAAATGATCGTTGACTAGAGGAATGTGATGATGGACATGATGCTGATAGTGACTGGTGTGAACTGGACGATCCACAGCTACAGTGGAGTTTCAGGGGAATCTCTCTGAACGAATGAACCCCCCTCCTACCTGTAACCCCCCTCCTACCTGTAACCCCCCTCCTACCTGTAACCCCCTCCTACCTGTAACCCCCTCCTACCTGTAACCCCCTCCTACCTGTAACCCCCCTACCTGTAACCTCCTACACAGTAACCCCCTCCTACCTGTAACCCCCAGGTCCTACCTGTAACCCCCTCCTACCTGTAACCCCCTCCTACCTGTAACCCCCCCTACCTGTAACCCCCTCCTACCTGTAACCCCCTCCTACCTGTAACCCCCTCCTACCTGTAACCCATCCAGGTCCTAGACACGCTGTAACCCCACCTACCTGTAACCCCCTCCTACCTGTAACCAGGTCACCTCCTACCTGTAGAGGTGACAAGAGCTGGTCATCCAGGTGTGTATGTTGTAAGACGTGTCTTGGTGAGAGCAGAGTGGATAACAGGCGCCACACAACACCCCTGCTGCACCTCTGATCTGAGGGTCTCCATGAGCAACCAGACACAACACATCACTGATATACTGCTGCTCTGTAGGTAGACACACACACAGTAGGACAGGTAGGTAGAGACAGACAGACAGGTAGAGAGCAGAGAGAGACAGAGAGGTAGAGAGAGAGAGAGAGAGAGAGAGAGAGAGAGAGAGAGAGAGGTGAGGGTCTCCATGAGAGACAGACACAACACATCACAGATAGACAGAGAGAGACAGCTCTGTAGAGAGAGAGCGAGAGAGAGAGGGTGAGGGTCTCCATGAGACGACCAGACACAACACATCACTGATATACTGCTGCTCTGTAGTGGTTCCAGGTAGAGACAGAGACTTCAGAGACAGACAGACAGAGGAACAAACACTGACACACAGAGAGACCAGCCCTGCACACACACACACACAGACACAAACACACACAGAGAGACAAACACACACAGGTCAGGGAACAAACACACACAGGTCACAGAGAGAGAGACAGACAGACAGAGGTCAGAGACAGAGGCTCAGAGACACACAGGTCAGAGACACACAGGTCACACACACACAGGTCAGAGACAGGCACAGACACACAGGCACAGGTCAGAGACAGAGAGACAGAGGTCAGAGACAGAGAGACACACACACAGGTCAGAGACAGAGAGAGAGACAGGTCAGAGAGAGACAGAGAGACAAACACAGAGAGACAGGCACAGGTCAGACAAGACACACACAGAGAGACACAGGTCAGAGACAGAGAGACACACACAGAGAGAGAGAGACAAACACACACACAGAGAGAGAGAGAGACACACACACAGGTCAGAGACAAACACACACAGGTGAGGGTCAGAGACACACAGGTGAGCACACAGGTCAGAGACAGGCACAGGTCAGGACACAGGTCAGAGACAGTGGTCACACACACAGGTCACACACAGGCACACACAGGTGTCTCACACAGGTCCAGTGGTTCAGGAACAGAGAGTTGAAGAAGACAGGTCAGGATGAAGGGTCAGAGACTGCTGCTCCGATACAGCTGAGACAGCACAGGTCAGAACAAACACAGGTCACACTGACACAGAGACCACTTTATCAGAGACCAGCCCAGCACACACACACAGGTCACACACACACAGGTCACACACACACAGTTCACACACGTCAGAGACACACAGGTCAGAGACACACAGGTCAGAGACACACAGGACACACAGGTCACAGGTCAGAGACACACAGGTCAGAGACACACAGGTCAGAGACACACAGGTCAGAGACACACACAGGTCAGAGACACACACAGGTCAGAGACAAACACACACAGGTCAGAGACACACACAGGTCAGAGACACGCACACACAGGTCAGAGACACACACACAGGTCAGAGACACACAGGTCAGAGACACACAGGTCAGAGACAGGCACAGGTCACACACAGGCACAGGTCAGAGACAGACACAGGTCACACACACACAGGTCAGAGACACACAGGTCAGAGACACACAGGTCAGAGACACACAGGTCACACACACACAGGTCAGAGACACGCACAGGTCAGAGACACGCACAGGTCAGAGACACGCACAGGTCAGAGACAGGCACAGGTCAGAGACAGGCACAGGTCAGAGACAGGCACAGGTCAGAGACAAACACAGGTCACAGGTCACACAGGTCAGAGACACACACAGGTCAGAGACAGGCACAGGTCAGAGACAGGCACAGGTCAGAGACAGGCACAGGTCAGAGACAGGCACACACACAGGTCAGAGACAGGCACAGGTCAGAGACAAACACACACAGGTCAGAGACAAACACACACAGGTCAGAGACAAACACACAGGTCAGAGACAAAACACACAGGTCAGAGACAAACACAGGCACAGGTCAGAGAAAGACAGGTCAGAGACACACAGGTCACACACACACAGGTCAGAGACAAACACACAGGTCAGAGACACACAGGTCACACACACACAGGTCAGAGACACACAGGTCACACACACACAGGTCAGAGACACGCACAGGTCAGAGACACGCACAGGTCAGAGACACGCACAGGTCAGAGACAGGCACAGGTCAGAGACAGGCACAGGTCAGAGACAGACACAGGTCAGAGACACACAGGTCAGAGACACACAGGTCAGAGACAAACACACACAGGTCAGAGACAAACACACACAGGTCAGAGACACACACACACAGGTCAGAGACAAACACACACACAGGTCAGAGACAAACACACACACAGGTCAGAGACAAACACACACACAGGTCAGAGACACACACACAGGTCAGAGACACACACACAGGTCAGAGACACACAGGTCAGAGACACACAGGTCACACACAGGCACACACAGGTCAGAGACACACACAGGTCAGAGACACACACAGGTCAGAGACACACAGGTCAGAGACACACAGGTCAGAGACAGGCACACACAGGTCAGAGACACACAGGTCAGAGACAAACACACACAGGTCAGAGACACACACACACAGGTCAGAGACACACACACACAGGTCAGAGACAAACACACACACAGGTCAGAGACAAACACACACACAGGTCAGAGACAAACACACACACAGGTCAGAGACAAACACACACACAGGTCAGAGACACACACAGGTCAGACACACAGGGTCAGAGACACACACAGGTCAGAGACACACACAGGTCAGAGACACACACACACAGGTCAGAGACACACAGGTCAGAGACACACACAGGTCAGAGACACGCACAGGTCAGAGACACACACAGGCACAGGTCAGAGACACACACTCAGGCCAGAGACAGACACTCAGGTCAGAGACACCTCTCAGGTCAGAGACACCTCTCAGGTCAGAGACACCTCTCAGGTCAGAGACACCTCTCAGAGACACCTCCTGGGCTAGTACCATTCTTCTGTCCAGTCAGCAGGAAGGAGGCAGAGAGGAGTCGTGCAGTGAACCAGAGGCTCCGCCCTTGGTCTGTGTAGTGGCCAATCGGACCCCTTTATCCTCGATGGCTGGGGATGAAACAACAATTAACCAATCACAACCAGTCAAAATAAGACAGACAACAACATTAGCCAATCAGAAAAGACAAATGTGAAATCTAAAGAAGCCTAAATATCTCATAATGAGTGATGGGGTTTTAAATTAGATATTATAAATTAGGGGGTTTTATCTGACGTCTATTAGATATTATAAATTAGTGGGGGTTTTATCTGACGTCATTAGATATTATAAATTAGTTTTTTATCTGGTGGGGTTTTATCTGACCTCATTAGATATTATAAATTAGTGGGGTTTTATCTGACGTCATTAGATATTATAAATTAGTGGGGTTTTATCTGACGTATTAGATATTATAAATTAGTGGGGTTTTTATCTGACGTCATTGGCAGACTATATAAGATATTATAAATTAGTGGGGGGTTTTATCTGACCATCATTAGATATTATAAATTAGTGGGGGTTTTATCTGACGTCATTGGATCAGACTATATAAGATATTATAATTCAGTATTATAAATTAGTGGGGGTTTTATCTGACGTCATTGGCAGACTATATAAGATATTTTAAATTAGTGGGGTTTTTATCTGACTCATTAGATATTATAAATTAGTGGGGTTTTATCTGACCTCATTAGATATTATAAATTAGTGGGGTTTTATCTGGCGTCATTAGATATTATAAATTAGTGGGGGTTTTATCTGACCTCATTGGCGAACTATATAAGATATTATAGATTAGTGGGGGTTTATCTGACGTCATTAGATATTATAAATTAGTGGGGGTTTTATCTGGCGTCATTGGCATTATAGATTAGTGGGGGTTTTACTACGTATAAGATATTATAAATTAGTGGGGGTTTTATCTGACCTCATTAGATATTATAAATTAGTGAGGGGTTTTATCTGGCGTCATTAACGAACTATAAGATATTATAAATTAGTGGGGGTTTTATCTGGCGTCATTATAAATTAGTGGGGTTTTATCTGACCTCATTGGCGAATATAAGATATTATAAATTAGTAGAGTTTTATCTGACGTCATTAGATATTATAAATTAGTGGGGTTTTATCTGACGTCATTAGATATTATAAATTAGTGGGGTTTTATCTGGCGATCTTGGCAGACTATATAAAGATATTATAAATTAGTGGGGGTTTTGTCTTTATCTGGCGTCATTAGATTTATAAATTAGTGAGGTTTTATCTGGCGTCATAAAGATCATATAAATTAGATATTATATTATAAATTAGTGGGGTTTTATCTGGCGTCATTAGATATTATAAATTAGTGGGGTTTTTATCTGGCGTCATTAGATATTATAAATTAGATCTGGCGTCATATTAAGATATTATAAATAGTGGGGTTTTATCTGACGTCATTGGCATATATAAGATAATAAAATTAGTGGGGTTTTATCTGGCGATCATAAATTAGTGCAGACTATTATAGATATTATAAATTAGTGGGGGTTTTATCTGACTTCATTGGGTTTTATCTACGCAGACTATATAAGATATTATAAATTAGTGGGGTTTTATCATGACCTCAGCGTCGTGATATTATAAATTAGTGGGGATCTATATATAGATATCTATAAATTAGTGGGGGTTTTATCTGACGTCATTAGATATTATAAATTAGTGGGGGTTTACCTGGCGTCATTAGATATTATAAATTAGTGGGGTTTTACCTGGCGTGGGGTTTTATCATTAGATATTATAAATTAGTGGGGTTTTATCTGACCTCATTGGCAGACTATATAAGATATTATAAATTAGTGGGGGTTTTATCTGGCGTCATTAGATATTATAAATTAGTGGGTTTTATCTGGCGTTTTATCTGACGCCATTAGATATTATAAATACTATAAGATATTATAAATTAGTGGGTGTTTATAAATGGTGACGTCATTAGATATTATAAATTAGTGGGGTTTTATCTGGCGTCAAATTAGGCTGGCGTCAGACTATATAAGATATTATAAATTAGTGGGGTTTTTATCTGGCGTCATTAGATATT
>NW_027040389.1:228939-231439 GCF_034236695.1 Oncorhynchus nerka | reverse complement strand
AATAACAGTCTACCGGTATAATAACAGTCTACCGGGTATAATAACAGTCTACCGGGGTATAATAACAGTCTACCGGGTATAATAACAGTCTACCGGGTATAATAACAGTCTACCAGGTATAATAACAGTCTACCAGGTATAATAACAGTCTATGGGTATAATAACAGTCTACCGGGTATAATAACAGTCTACCGGGTATAATAACAGTCTACCAGGTATAATAAGCTACATAGTAACAGTCTACCAGGTATAATAACAGCCTACGGTATAATAAATTAGCCCACTGGTATAATAACAGTCTACCGGGTATAATAACAGTCTACCGGGTATAATAACAGTCTAATAATAACAGTCTACCAGGTATAATAACAGTCTACTGGTATAATAACAGTCTACCAGGTATAATAACAGTCTACCAGGTATAACAGTCTACTGGGTATAATAACAGTCTACCAGGTATAGTAACGATCTGCAGTTTATCTTTGATATGTAACAGTCTACCAGGTATAGTAACAGTCTACCGGGTATAATAACAGTCTAATATATAACAGTCTACCAGGTATAGTAACAGTATACCAGGTATAATAACAGTCTACCGGGTATAATAACAGTCTACCGGGTATAATAACAGTCTACCAGGTATAATAACAGTCTACCAGGTATAATAACAGTCTACCGGGTATAATAACAGTCTACCGGGTATAATAACAGTCTACCAGGTATAATAACAGTCTACTGGGTATAATAACAGTCTACCGGGTATAATAACAGTCTACCGGGTATAATAACAGTCTACCGGGTATAATAACAGTCTACCGGGTATAATAACAGTCTACTGGGTATAATAACAGTCTACCGGGTATAATAACAGTCTACCAGGTATAATAACAGTCTACCAGGTATAATAACAGTCTACTGGGTATAGTAACAGTCTACCAGGTATAATAACAGTCTACCGGGTATAATAACAGTCTACCGGGTATAATAACAGTCTAATAATAACAGTCTACCGGGTATAATAACAGTCTACCGGGTATAATAACAGTCTAATAATAACAGTCTACCGGGTATAATAACAGTCTACCGGGTATAATAACAGTCTACCGGGTATAATAACAGTCTAATAATAACAGTCTACCAGGTATAATAACAGTCTACTGGGTATAATAACAGTCTACCAGGTATAATAACAGTCTACCGGGTATAATAACAGTCTACTGGGTATAATAACAGTCTAATAATAACAGTCTACCAGGTATAATAACAGTCTACTGGGTATAATAACAGTCTACCGGGTATAATAACAGTCTACTGGGTATAATAACAGTCTACCAGGTATAATAACAGTCTACCGGGTATAATAACAGTCTAATAATAACAGTCTACCAGGTATAATAACAGTCTACCGGGTATAATAACAGTCTACCGGGTATAATAACAGTCTACCGGGTATAATAACAGTCTACCGGGTATAATAACAGTCTACCGGGTATAATAACAGTCTACCAGGTATAATAACAGTCTACCAGGTATAATAACAGTCTACCGGGTATAGTAACAGTCTACCGGGTATAATAACAGTCTAATAATAACAGTCTACCAGGTATAATAACAGTCTACAGGGTATAATAACAGTCTACCGGGTATAATAACAGTCTACCGGGTATAATAACAGTCTACCGGGTATAATAACAGTCTACCAGGTATAATAACAGTCTACTGGGTATAATAACAGTCTACCGGGTATAATAACAGTCTACCAGGTGTAATAACAGTCTACCGGGTATAATAACAGTCTACTGGGTATAATAACAGTCTAATAATAACAGTCTACCAGGTATAATAACAGTCTACCGGGTATAATAACAGTCTAATAATAACAGTCTACCGGGTATAATAACAGTCTACCGGGTATAATAACAGTCTACCGGGTATAATAACAGTCTAATAATAACAGTCTACCGGGTATAATAACAGTCTACTGGGTATAATAACAGTCTACCGGGTATAATAACAGTCTACCGGGTATAATAACAGTCTACCGGGTATAATAACAGTCTACTGGGTATAATAACAGTCTACCGGGTATAATAACAGTCTACCGGGTATAGTAACAGTCTACCGGGTATAATAACAGTCTACCGGGTATAATAACAGTCTACCGGGTATAATAACAGTCTACCGGGTATAATAACAGTCTACTGGGTATAATAACAGTCTACCGGGTATAATAACAGTCTACCGGGTATAATAACAGTCTACCGGGTATAATAACAGTCTACCGGGTATAATAACAGTCTACCAGGTATAATAACAGTCTACCGGGTATAATAACAGTCTACCGGGTATAATAACAGTCTACCGGGTATAGTAACAGTCTACCGGGTATAATAACAGTCTACCGGTATAATAACAGTCTACCAGGTATAATAACAGTCTACTGGTATAGTAACAGTCTACCGGGTATAATAACAGTCTACCGGGTATAGTAACAGTCTAC
>NW_027040389.1:210404-228439 GCF_034236695.1 Oncorhynchus nerka | reverse complement strand
CAGTCGTAGAGTCACCATGAGTTATCTAACCAGTCGTAGAGTCACCATGAGTTATCTAACCAGTCGTAGAGTCACCATGAGTTATCTAACCAGTCGTAGAGTCACCATGAGTTATCTAACCAGTCGTCACCATGAGTTATCTAACCAGTCCACCATGAGTTATCTAACCAGTCGTGAGTTATCTAACCAGTCACCATGAGTTATCTAACCAGTCGTAGAGTCACCATGAGTTATCTAACCAGTCACCATGAGTTATCTAACCAGAGTCACCATGAGTTATCTAACCAGTCGTAGAGTCACCATGAGTTATCTAACCAGTCGTAGAGTCACCATGAGTTATCTAACCAGTCGTAGAGTCACCATGAGTTATCTAACCAGTCGTAGAGTCACCATGAGTTATCTAACCAGTCGTAGAGTCACCATGAGTTATCTAACCAGTCGTAGAGTCACCATGAGTTATCTAACCAGTCGTAGAGTCACCATGAGTTATCTAACCAGTCGTAGAGTCACCATGAGTTATCTAACCAGTCGTAGAGTCACCATGAGTTATCTAACCAGTCACCATGAGTTATCTAACCAGTCGTAGTCACCATGAGTTATCTAACCATCGAGAGTCACCATGAGTTATCTAACCAGTAACACCATGTCAGTAGAGTCACCATGAGTTATCTAACCAGTCGTAGAGTCACCATGAGTTATCTCGTAGAGTCACCATGAGTTATCTAACCAGTCGTAGAGTCACCATGAGTTATCTAACCAGTCGTAGAGTCACCATGAGTTATCTAACCAGTCGTAGAGTCACCATGAGTTATCTAACCAGTCGTAGAGTCACCATGAGTTATCTAACCAGTCGTAGAGTCACCATGAGTTATCTAACCAGTCGTAGAGTCACCATGAGTTATCTAACCAGTCGTAGAGTCACCATGAGTTATCTAACCAGTCGTAGAGTCACCATGAGTTATCTAACCAGTCGTAGAGTCACCATGAGTTATCTAACCAGTCGTAGAGTCACCATGAGTTATCTAACCAGTCGTAGAGTCACCATGAGTTATCTAACCAGTCGTAGAGTCACCATGAGTTATCTAACCAGTCGTAGAGTCACCATGAGTTATCTAACCAGTCGTAGAGTCACCATGAGTTATCTAACCAGTCGTAGAGTCACCATGAGTTATCTAACCAGTCGTAGAGTCACCATGAGTTATCTAACCAGTCGTAGAGTCACCATGAGTTATCTAACCAGTCGTAGAGTCACCATGAGTTATCTAACCAGTCGTAGAGTCACCATTATCTAACCAGTCGTAGTTATCTAACCAGTCGTAGAGTCACCATGAGTTATCTAACCAGTCGTAGAGTCACCATGAGTTATCTAACCAGTCGTAGAGTCACCATGAGTTATCTAACCAGTCGTAGAGTCACCATGAGTTATCTAACCAGTCGTAGAGTCACCATGAGTTATCTAACCAGTCGTAGAGTCACCATGAGTCACCAGTCATGAGTTATCTAACCAGTCGTAGAGTCACCATGAGTTATCTAACCAGTCGTAGAGTCACCATGAGTTATCTAACCAGTCGTAGAGTCACCATGAGTTATCTAACCAGTCGTAGAGTCACCATGAGTTATCTAACCAGTCGTAGAGTCACCATGAGTTATCTAACCAGTCGTAGAGTCACCATGAGTTATCTAACCAGTCGTACCATGAGTTATCACCATGAGTTATCTAACCAGTCGTAGAGTCACCATGAGTTATCTAACCAGTCGTCGTAGAGTCACCATGAGTTATCTAACCAGAGTCACCATGAGTTATCTAACCAGTCGTAGAGTCACCATGAGTTATCTAACCAGTCGTAGAGTCACCATGAGTTATCTAACCACTCAGAGTCACCATGAGTTATCTAACCAGTCGTAGAGTCACCATGAGTTATCTAACCAGTCGTAGAGTCACCATGAGTTATCTAACCAGTCACCATGAGTTATCTAACCGAGTCACCATGAGTTATCTAACCAGTCGTAGAGTCACCATGAGTTATCTAACCAGTCGTAGAGTCACCATGAGTTATCTAACCAGTCGTAGTCACCATGAGTTATCTAACCAGTCGTAGAGTCACCATGAGTTATCTAACCAGTCAGAGTCACCATGAGTTATCTAACCAGTCACCATGTTATCTAACCAGAGTCACCATGAGTTATCTAACCAGTCAGAGTCACCATGAGTTATCTAACCAGTCGTAGAGTCACCATGAGTTATCTAACCGCTCAGAGTCACCATGAGTTATCTAACCAGTCGTAGAGTCACCATGAGTTATCTAACCGCTCAGAGTCACCATGAGTTATCTAACCACTCAGTCACCATGAGTTATCTAACCGCTCAGTCACCATGAGTTATCTAACCAGTCTCACCATGAGTCAACCAGTCACCATGCAGTTATCTAACCACTCATCACCATGAGTTATCTAACCAGCTCAGAGTCACCATGAGTTATCTAACCAGTCAGAGTCACCATGAGTTATCTAACCGTCAGAGTCAGAGTCACCATGACCATGTTATCTAACCACTCAGAGTCACCATGAGTTATCTAACCAGTCAGAGTCACCATGAGTTATCTAACCAACCACTCAAGTCACCATGAGTTATCTAACCAGTCACCATGAGTTATCTAACCAGTCAGAACCACCATGAGTTATCTAACCGCTCAGAGTCAACCATCAGTCACCATGAGTTATCTAACCGCTCAGAGTCACCATGAGTTATCTAACCACTCAGAGTCACCATGAGTTATCTAACCGCTCAGTCACCATGAGTTATCTAACCGCTCAGTCACCATGAGTCACCATGAGTTATCTAACCCCTCTGAGTTAGTCACACCATGAGTTATCTAACCACTCAGTCACCATGTTATCTAACCGCTCAGTCACCATGAGTTATCTAACCACTCAGAGTCACCATGAGTTATCTAACCACCATCTAACCAGCTCAGAGTCAGTCACCATGAGTTATCTGAGTTATCTAACCGCTCAGAGTCACCATGAGTTATCTAACCGCTCAGAGTCACCATGAGTTATCTAACCACTCAGTCACCATGAGTTATCTAACCGCTCAGAGTCACCATGAGTTATCTAACCGCTCAGTCACCATGAATTACCTAACCACTCAGAGTCACCATGAGTTATCTAACCGCTCAGAGTCACCATGAGTTATCTAATCGCTCAGAGTCACCATGAGTTATCTAACCGCTCAGAGCCACCATGAGTTATCTAACCGCTCAGAGTCACCATGAGTTATCTAACCGCTCAGAGCCACCATGAGTTATCTAACCGCTCAGAGTCACCATGAGTTATCTAACCGCTCAGAGTCACCATGAGTTATCTAACCGCTCAGAGTCACCATGAGTTATCTAATCAGAGTCACCATGAGTTATCAATCGAGTCACCATGAGTTATCTAACCGCTCAGAGCCACCATGAGTTATCTAACCGCTCAGAGTCAACATGAGTTATCTAACCGCTCAGAGCCACCATGAGTTATCTAACCGCTCAGAGTCACCATGAGTTATCTAACCGCTCAGAGTCACCATGAGTTATCTAACCGCTCAGTCACCATGAGTTATTTACATTTACATTTACATTTAAGTCATTTAGCAGACGCTCTTATCCAGAGCGACTTACAAATTGGTGCGTTCACCTTAAGACATCCAGTGGAACAGCCACTTTACAATAGTGCATCTAAATCTTTTAAGGGGGGTGAGAAGGATTACTTTATCCTATCCTAGGTATTCCTGAAAGAGGTGGGGTTTCAGGTGTCTCCGGAAGGTGGTGATTGACTCCGCTGTCCTGGCGTCGTGAGGGAGTTTGTTCCACCATTGGGGGCCAGAGCAGCGAACAGTTTTGACTGGGCTGCGCGGGAACTGTACTTCCTCAGTGGTAGGGAGGCGAGCAGGCCAGAGGTGGATGAACGCAGTGCCCTTGTTTGGGTGTAGGGCCTGATCAGAGCCTGGAGGTACTGAGGTGCCGTTCCCCTCACAGCTCCGTAGGCAAGCACCATGGTCTTGTAGCGGATGCGAGCTTCAACTGGAAGCCAGTGGAGAGAGCGGAGGAGCGGGGTGACGTGAGAGAACTTGGGAAGGTTGAACACCAGACGGGCTGCGGCGTTCTGGATGAGTTGTAGGGGTTTAATGGCACAGGCAGGGAGCCCAGCCAACAGCGAGTTGCAGTAATCCAGACGGGAGATGACAAGTGCCTGGATTAGGACCTGCGCTGCTTCCTGTGTGAGGCAGGGTCGTACTCTGCGGATGTTGTAGAGCATGAACCTACAAGAACGGGCCACCGCCATGATGTTAGTTGAGAACGACAGGGTGTTGTCCAGGATCACGTCAAGGTTCTTAGCGCTCTGGGAGGAGGACACAATGGAGTTGTCAACCGTGATGGCGAGATCATGGAACGGGCAGTCCTTCCCCGGGAGGAAGAGCAGCTCCGTCTTGCCGAGGTTCAATTATGTGCATACCCTTAAATTATAGTGTGACGCATGAAAGGCTCGGGTAGCTTTGGCTAAGATTTACCTACAACTATGCATTTAAATTGCTCCATAGTGATATTGAAAATACACAGCCTTTCTTAACTATAATCTCATGGGATTCTGTGTAAAAATGCATTAAAGCTACCAGTGTCAGCTAGAGACCATTACCAATAATGCATTATTACTGAATATTACGTGTCCGTAGAGGTTAGCCTAGAGTTTAAGAGTGGTGGGACAGTAACCAAACGTTTGCTGGTTCAAATCCGAGCGGACTAGGTGAAAAATCTGTCAATGTGCCCTTGAGCAAAGCACTTATCCAGAGTGACTTACAGGAGCAATTAGGGTTAAGAGCGCCTGCTAAATGAATTAAATGTAAACAAGTGGTCCAAGCAGTTGACAGTTTGATGTGGAGTGCATTTGAGAGCATGTTGTGAAAAATGCTTGTGCACTTGAAATAAATCAAGACAGTAATTCATATAGCAACATACTATTTATTATATTACCCAACCTGACAAATTGATGAGAAATGCATTTGTGCATGTTCACCTAATTGTCACATCTACAACCTCTTACCCAGAAGGAACATCAAATAGGAGTCACCCCCATGGATCAAACAGCCACTCACTTCGTCTAGCCTCTTATAGGTGGAATTGGGGATTTTATACCAGTAGCCAGGTTTCCACCCAATTTGCGACAGATTTCAATGCAAATATTCTTAAATCCGCATTAAAGAAAAACGTGAGTTTTCCCACCAAACCGAATTGTTGCAGATAAAAATCAGTTCGTGATGACGTTCATGTATATTTATTTTTATACAAACATTTAACAACCAATTGTCACAAACCGTTGCGTTTAATAGTAAATGTGCCTACGCTGGTCTTGGCGTGTGCTCTAGCCAACAGCTCGCATATACAGTAAGGGTAGGCTAGTCTACACAAGATAATGGATGAGAGAATATTTTGTCAAACAGCAGTCAAGCATCATGTCACCAGCATAAGAACAAACAGTTATTGGAAAGGAGAATCAAGCTCGTCGCCATGCACTTTCATCACCATGTGAAGTTCATCATTCATATATTTTATCTGTAGCCTATTAAACTGCATTGGTTGCCAGAGTTGTAGAATTGGAGTCGATAAGACATTTTACTTCGATAAGACAGTAATTACTATCAATATTTGCCCCTAAAAGCACTAACACCGCTATTTCACACAATTCATTTTACATAAAGATCCCACCTTGTCAAACTGCGCATTAATAAAATTGTACCGAAACTTCATGTTTCCATCACAGCTGTCGTGATTTGCTTTAATACGGTATGACTTTTCAAAAACTGGATTGAAACGTGGTTAGTGACAAACCAGGTGGATATTGCCCTGCAAATGTTGACACCTTAGGCACGTCCTGCAATAGCCATCATCACTGGCACGACCACTTCTGGTGTTCTTAGCCCCCAGTTCAGTGAGACATAAAATACCAGTGACATTGGTTTGAATATTTACTCCAATTGCCAGAATACACAACCTTGTATGACAATGCTGCTTATTACACAAACATATCTTCTTACCCCATACATGTTGTGCTTCTAACCGCTCAGAGTCACCATGAGTTATCTAACCGCTCAGAGTCACCATGAGTTATCTAACCGCTCAGTCACCATGAGTTATCTAACCGCTCGTAGAGTCACCATGAGTTATCTAACCCCTCTGAGTCACCATGAGTTATCTAACCGCTCAGAGTCACCATGAGTTATCTAACCACTCATCACCATGAGTTATCTAACCACTCAGTCACCATGAGTTATCTAACCGCTCAGAGTCACCATGAGTTATCTAACCACTCAGTCACCATGAGTTATCTAACCGCTCGTAGAGTCCCCATGAGTCATCTAACCGCTCGTAGAGTCCCCATGAGTCATCTAACCGCTCGTAGAGTCCCCATGAGTTATCTAACCGCTCAGTCACCATGAGTTATCTAACCACTCAGTCACCATGAGTTATCTAACCGCTCAGAGTCACCATGAGTTATCTAACCACTCAGTCACCATGAGTTATCTAACCACTCAGTCACCATGAGTTATCCAACCACTCAGAGTCACCATGAGTTATCTAACCGCTCAGAGTCCCCATGAGTTATCTAACCGCTCAGAGTCCCCATGAGTCATCTAACCGCTCGTAGAGTCCCCATGAGTCATCTAACCGCTCGTAGAGTCCCCATGAGTCATCTAACCGCTCAGAGTCACCATGAGTTATCTAACCACTCAGAGTCACCATGAGTTATCTAACCACTCAGAGTCACCATGAGTTATCTAACCACTCAGAGTCACCATGAGTTATCTAACCACTCAGAGTCACCATGAGTTATCTAACCACTCAGAGTCACCATGAGTTACCTAACCTCTCAGAGTCACCATGAGTTATCTAACCACTCAGAGTCACCATGAGTTATCTAACCGCTCAGAGTCACCATGAGTTATCTAACCGCTCTGAGTCACCATGAGTTATCTAACCGCTCGTAGAGTCACCATGAGTTATCTAACCACTCAGTCACCATGAGTTATCTAACCGCTCAGGGTCACCATGAGTTATCTAACCGCTCAGGGTCACCATGAGTTATCTAACCGCTCAGAGTCACCATGAGTTATCTAACCGCTCAGAGTCACCATGAGTTATCTAACCGCTCGTAGAGTCACCATGAGTTATCTAACCCCTCTTAGAGTCACCATGAGTTATCTAACCCCTCTTAGAGTCACCATGAGTTATCTAACCCCTCTGAGTCACCATGAGTTATCTAACCCCTCTGAGTCACCATGAGTTATCTAACCGCTCAGAGTCACCATGAGTTATCTAACCACTCAGAGTCACCATGAGTTATCTAACCACTCAGAGTCACCATGAGTTATCTAACCGCTCAGTCACCATGAGTTATCTAACCACTCAGAGTCAGTGAGTTATCTAACCACTCAGAGTCAGTGAGTTATCTAACCACTCAGTCACCATGAGTTATCTAACCGCTCGTAGAGTCACCATGAGTTATCTAACCCCTCAGAGTCACCATGAGTTATCTAACCACTCAGTCACCATGAGTTATCTAACCGCTCAGTCACCATGAGTTATCTAACCACTCAGTCACCATGAGTTATCTAACCGCTCAGAGTCACCATGAGTTATCTAACCACTCAGTCACCATGAGTTATCTAACCACTCAGTCACCATGAGTTATCTAACCGCTCAGTCACCATGAGTTATCTAACCGCTCAGAGTCACCATGAGTTATCTAACCGCTCAGTCACCATGAGTTATCTAACCGCTCGTAGAGTCCCCATGAGTCATCTAACCGCTCGTAGAGTCCCCATGAGTCATCTAACCGCTCGTAGAGTCCCCATGAGTCATCTAACCGCTCAGAGTCACCATGAGTTATCTAACCACTCAGAGTCACCATGAGTTATCTAACCGCTCAGAGTCACCATGAGTTATCTAACCACTCAGAGTCACCATGAGTTACCTAACCTCTCAGAGTCACCATGAGTTATCTAACCACTCAGTCACCATGAGTTATCTAACCACTCAGTCACCATGAGTTATCTAACCACTCAGTCACCATGAGTTATCTAACCACTCAGTCACCATGAGTTATCTAACCACTCAGAGTCACCATGAGTTATCTAACCACTCAGTCACCATGAGTTATCTAACCGCTCAGAGTCACCATGAGTTATCTAACCGCTCAGAGTCACCATGAGTTATCTAGCCGCTCGTAGTCAGTGAGTTATCTAACCGCTCAGAGTCACCATGAGTTATCTAACCGCTCAGAGTCACCATGAGTTATCTAACCGCTCAGAGTCACCATGAGTTATCTAACCACTCAGAGTCACCATGAGTTATCTAACCGCTCGTAGAGTCACCATGAGTTACCTAACCGCTCGTAGAGTCACCATGAGTTATCTAACCCCTCTTAGAGTCACCATGAGTTATCTAACCCCTCTGAGTCACCATGAGTTATCTAACCCCTCTGAGTCACCATGAGTTATCTAACCACTCAGTCACCATGAGTTATCTAACCACTCAGAGTCACCATGAGTTATCTAACCGCTCAGTCACCATGAGTTATCTAACCACTCAGTCACCATGAGTTATCTAACCACTCAGAGTCACCATGAGTTATCTAACCGCTCAGAGTCACCATGAGTTATCTAACCACTCAGTCACCATGAGTTATCTAACCACTCAGTCACCATGAGTTATCCAACCACTCAGAGTCACCATGAGTTATCTAACCGCTCAGAGTCACCATGAGTTATCTAACCGCTCAGTCACCATGAGTTATCTAACCGCTCGTAGAGTCCCCATGAGTCATCTAACCGCTCGTAGAGTCCCCATGAGTCATCTAACCGCTCGTAGAGTCCCCATGAGTCATCTAACCGCTCAGAGTCACCATGAGTTATCTAACCACTCAGAGTCACCATGAGTTATCTAACCACTCAGAGTCACCATGAGTTACCTAACCTCTCAGAGTCACCATGAGTTATCTAACCACTCAGAGTCACCATGAGTTATCTAACCGCTCAGAGTCACCATGAGTTATCTAACCGCTCTGAGTCACCATGAGTTATCTAACCGCTCGTAGAGTCACCATGAGTTATCTAACCACTCAGTCACCATGAGTTATCTAACCGCTCAGTCACCATGAGTTATCTAACCACTCAGTCACCATGAGTTATCTAACCGCTCAGAGTCACCATGAGTTATCTAACCGCTCAGAGTCACCATGAGTTATCTAACCGCTCAGTCACCATGAGTTATCTAACCGCTCGTAGAGTCACCATGAGTTATCTAACCCCTCTGAGTCACCATGAGTTATCTAACCGCTCAGAGTCACCATGAGTTATCTAACCACTCATCACCATGAGTTATCTAACCACTCAGTCACCATGAGTTATCTAACCGCTCAGAGTCACCATGAGTTATCTAACCGCTCAGAGTCACCATGAGTTATCTAACCAGTCGTAGAGTCACCATGAGTTATCTAAAAACTCAGAGTCACCATGAGTTATCTAACCACTCAGTCACCATGAGTTATCTAACCACTCAGTCACCATGAGTTATCTAACCGCTCAGAGTCACCATGAGTTATCTAACCCCTCTGAGTCACCATGAGTTATCTAACCGCTCGTAGAGTCCCCATGAGTTATCTAACCGCTCAGTCACCATGAGTTATCTAACCGCTCAGAGTCACCATGAGTTATCTAACCACTCAGTCACCATGAGTTATCTAACCGCTCGTAGAGTCCCCATGAGTCATCTAACCGCTCGTAGAGTCCCCATGAGTCATCTAACCGCTCGTAGAGTCCCCATGAGTTATCTAACCGCTCAGTCACCATGAGTTATCTAACCACTCAGTCACCATGAGTTATCTAACCGCTCAGAGTCACCATGAGTTATCTAACCACTCAGTCACCATGAGTTATCTAACCACTCAGTCACCATGAGTTATCCAACCACTCAGAGTCACCATGAGTTATCTAACCGCTCAGAGTCACCATGAGTTATCTAACCGCTCGTAGAGTCCCCATGAGTCATCTAACCGCTCGTAGAGTCCCCATGAGTCATCTAACCGCTCAGAGTCCCCATGAGTTATCTAACCACTCAGAGTCACCATGAGTTATCTAACCACTCAGAGTCACCATGAGTTATCTAACCACTCAGAGTCACCATGAGTTATCTAACCACTCAGAGTCACCATGAGTTATCTAACCACTCAGAGTCACCATGAGTTACCTAACCTCTCAGAGTCACCATGAGTTATCTAACCACTCAGAGTCACCATGAGTTATCTAACCGCTCAGAGTCACCATGAGTTATCTAACCGCTCTGAGTCACCATGAGTTATCTAACCGCTCGTAGAGTCACCATGAGTTATCTAACCACTCAGTCACCATGAGTTATCTAACCGCTCAGGGTCACCATGAGTTATCTAACCGCTCAGGGTCACCATGAGTTATCTAACCGCTCAGAGTCACCATGAGTTATCTAACCGCTCAGAGTCACCATGAGTTATCTAACCGCTCGTAGAGTCACCATGAGTTATCTAACCCCTCTTAGAGTCACCATGAGTTATCTAACCCCTCTTAGAGTCACCATGAGTTATCTAACCCCTCTGAGTCACCATGAGTTATCTAACCCCTCTGAGTCACCATGAGTTATCTAACCGCTCAGAGTCACCATGAGTTATCTAACCACTCAGAGTCACCATGAGTTATCTAACCACTCAGAGTCACCATGAGTTATCTAACCACTCAGAGTCACCATGAGATATCTAACCGCTCAGTCACCATGAGTTATCTAACCACTCAGAGTCAGTGAGTTATCTAACCACTCAGTCACCATGAGTTATCTAACCGCTCAGAGTCACCATGAGTTATCTAACCCCTCAGAGTCACCATGAGTTATCTAACCACTCAGTCACCATGAGTTATCTAACCGCTCAGTCACCATGAGTTATCTAACCACTCAGTCACCATGAGTTATCTAACCGCTCAGAGTCACCATGAGTTATCTAACCACTCAGTCACCATGAGTTATCTAACCACTCAGTCACCATGAGTTATCTAACCGCTCAGTCACCATGAGTTATCTAACCGCTCAGAGTCACCATGAGTTATCTAACCGCTCAGTCACCATGAGTTATCTAACCGCTCGTAGAGTCCCCATGAGTCATCTAACCGCTCGTAGAGTCCCCATGAGTCATCTAACCGCTCGTAGAGTCCCCATGAGTCATCTAACCGCTCAGAGTCACCATGAGTTATCTAACCACTCAGAGTCACCATGAGTTATCTAACCGCTCAGTCACCATGAGTTATCTAACCGCTCAGAGTCACCATGAGTTATCTAACCGCTCAGTCACCATGAGTTATCTAACCGCTCAGTCAGAGTCACCATGAGTCATCTAACCGCTCGTAGAGTCCCCATGAGTCATCTAACCGCTCGTAGAGTCCCCATGAGTCATCTAACCGCTCAGAGTCACCATGAGTTATCTAACCACTCAGAGTCACCATGAGTTATCTAACCGCTCAGAGTCACCATGAGTTATCTAACCACTCAGAGTCAGTGAGTTATCTAACCACTCAGTCACCATGAGTTATCTAACCACTCAGTCACCATGAGTTATCTAACCACTCAGTCACCATGAGTTATCTAACCACTCAGTCACCATGAGTTATCTAACCACTCAGAGTCACCATGAGTTATCTAACCACTCAGTCACCATGAGTTATCTAACCGCTCAGAGTCACCATGAGTTATCTAACCGCTCAGAGTCACCATGAGTTATCTAGCCGCTCGTAGTCAGTGAGTTATCTAACCGCTCAGAGTCACCATGAGTTATCTAACCGCTCAGAGTCACCATGAGTTATCTAACCGCTCAGAGTCACCATGAGTTATCTAACCACTCAGAGTCACCATGAGTTATCTAACCGCTCAGAGTCACCATGAGTTACCTAACCGCTCAGAGTCACCATGAGTTATCTAACCCCTCTTAGAGTCACCATGAGTTATCTAACCCTCTGAGTCACCATGAGTTATCTAACCCCTCTGAGTCACCATGAGTTATCTAACCACTCAGTCACCATGAGTTATCTAACCACTCAGAGTCACCATGAGTTATCTAACCACTCAGTCACCATGAGTTATCTAACCACTCAGTCACCATGAGTTATCTAACCACTCAGTCACCATGAGTTATCTAACCGCTCAGAGTCACCATGAGTTATCTAACCACTCAGTCACCATGAGTTATCTAACCACTCAGTCACCATGAGTTATCCAACCACTCAGAGTCACCATGAGTTATCTAACCGCTCAGTCACCATGAGTTATCTAACCACTCAGTCACCATGAGTTATCTAACCGCTCAGAGTCACCATGAGTTATCTAACCGCTCGTAGAGTCCCCATGAGTCATCTAACCGCTCGTAGAGTCCCCATGAGTCATCTAACCGCTCGTAGAGTCCCCATGAGTCATCTAACCGCTCAGAGTCACCATGAGTTATCTAACCACTCAGAGTCACCATGAGTTATCTAACCACTCAGAGTCACCATGAGTTATCTAACCACTCAGAGTCACCATGAGTTACCTAACCTCTCAGAGTCACCATGAGTTATCTAACCACTCAGAGTCACCATGAGTTATCTAACCGCTCAGAGTCACCATGAGTTATCTAACCGCTCTGAGTCACCATGAGTTATCTAACCACTCAGAGTCACCATGAGTTATCTAACCACTCAGTCACCATGAGTTATCTAACCGCTCAGGGTCACCATGAGTTATCTAACCGCTCAGGGTCACCATGAGTTATCTAACCGCTCAGAGTCACCATGAGTTATCTAACCTCTCAGAGTCACCATGAGTTATCTAACCGCTCAGAGTCACCATGAGTTATCTAACCGCTCGTAGAGTCACCATGAGTTATCTAACCCCTCTTAGAGTCACCATGAGTTATCTAACCCCTCTGAGTCACCATGAGTTATCTAACCCCTCTGAGTCACCATGAGTTATCTAACCCCTCTGAGTCACCATGAGTTATCTAACCGCTCAGAGTCACCATGAGTTATCTAACCGCTCAGAGTCACCATGAGTTATCTAACCACTCAGAGTCACCATGAGTTATCTAACCACTCAGAGTCACCATGAGTTATCTAACCGCTCAGTCACCATGAGTTATCTAACCACTCAGAGTCAGTGAGTTATCTAACCACTCAGTCACCATGAGTTATCTAACCGCTCGTAGAGTCACCATGAGTTATCTAACCCCTCAGAGTCACCATGAGTTATCTAACCACTCAGTCACCATGAGTTATCTAACCGCTCAGTCACCATGAGTTATCTAACCACTCAGTCACCATGAGTTATCTAACCGCTCAGAGTCACCATGAGTTATCTAACCACTCAGTCACCATGAGTTATCTAACCACTCAGTCACCATGAGTTATCTAACCGCTCAGAGTCACCATGAGTTATCTAACCGCTCAGAGTCACCATGAGTTATCTAACCGCTCAGTCACCATGAGTTATCTAACCGCTCGTAGAGTCCCCATGAGTCATCTAACCGCTCGTAGAGTCCCCATGAGTCATCTAACCGCTCGTAGAGTCCCCATGAGTCATCTAACCGCTCAGAGTCACCATGAGTTATCTAACCACTCAGAGTCACCATGAGTTATCTAACCGCTCAGAGTCACCATGAGTTATCTAACCACTCAGAGTCACCATGAGTTATCTAACCACTCAGAGTCACCATGAGTTATCTAACCACTCAGAGTCACCATGAGTTATCTAACCGCTCAGTCACCATGAGTTATCTAACCACTCAGAGTCAGTGAGTTATCTAACCACTCAGTCACCATGAGTTATCTAACCGCTCGTAGAGTCACCATGAGTTATCTAACCCCTCAGAGTCACCATGAGTTATCTAACCACTCAGTCACCATGAGTTATCTAACCGCTCAGTCACCATGAGTTATCTAACCACTCAGTCACCATGAGTTATCTAACCGCTCAGAGTCACCATGAGTTATCTAACCACTCAGTCACCATGAGTTATCTAACCACTCAGTCACCATGAGTTATCTAACCGCTCAGAGTCACCATGAGTTATCTAACCGCTCAGAGTCACCATGAGTTATCTAACCGCTCAGTCACCATGAGTTATCTAACCGCTCGTAGAGTCCCCATGAGTCATCTAACCGCTCAGAGTCACCATGAGTCATCTAACCGCTCGTAGAGTCCCCATGAGTCATCTAACCGCTCAGAGTCACCATGAGTTATCTAACCACTCAGAGTCACCATGAGTTACCTAACCTCTCAGAGTCACCATGAGTTATCTAACCACTCAGAGTCAGTGAGTTATCTAACCACTCAGTCACCATGAGTTATCTAACCACTCAGTCACCATGAGTTATCTAACCACTCAGTCACCATGAGTTATCTAACCACTCAGTCACCATGAGTTATCTAACCACTCAGTCACCATGAGTTATCTAACCACTCAGAGTCACCATGAGTTATCTAACCACTCAGTCACCATGAGTTATCTAACCGCTCAGAGTCACCATGAGTTATCTAACCGCTCAGAGTCACCATGAGTTATCTAGCCGCTCGTAGTCAGTGAGTTATCTAACCGCTCAGAGTCACCATGAGTTATCTAACCGCTCAGAGTCACCATGAGTTATCTAACCGCTCAGAGTCACCATGAGTTATCTAACCGCTCAGAGTCACCATGAGTTATCTAACCGCTCAGAGTCACCATGAGTTATCTAACCGCTCAGAGTCACCATGAGTTATCTAACCGCTCTGAGTCACCATGAGTTATCTAACCACTCAGTCACCATGAGTTATCTAACCACTCGTAGAGTCAGTGAGTTATCTAACCGCTCAGAGTCACCATGAGTTATCTAACCGCTCTGAGTCACCATGAGTTATCTAACCACTCAGTCACCATGAGTTATCTAACCACTCAGTCACCATGAGTTATCTAACCACTCAGTCACCATGAGTTATCTAACCACTCAGTCACCATGAGTTATCTAACCACTCAGAGTCACCATGAGTTATCTAACCACTCAGTCACCATGAGTTATCTAACCACTCAGAGTCACCATGAGTTATCTAACCGCTCAGTCACCATGAGTTATCTAACCACTCAGTCACCATGAGTTATCTAACCGCTCAGAGTCACCATGAGTTATCTAACCACTCAGTCACCATGAGTTATCTAACCACTCAGTCACCATGAGTTATCCAACCACTCAGAGTCACCATGAGTTATCTAACCGCTCAGTCACCATGAGTTATCTAACCGCTCGTAGAGTCCCCATGAGTCATCTAACCGCTCGTAGAGTCCCCATGAGTCATCTAACCGCTCGTAGAGTCCCCATGAGTCATCTAACCGCTCAGAGTCACCATGAGTTATCTAACCGCTCAGAGTCACCATGAGTTATCTAACCACTCAGAGTCACCATGAGTTATCTAACCACTCAGAGTCACCATGAGTTATCTAACCACTCAGAGTCACCATGAGTTATCTAACCACTCAGAGTCACCATGAGTTATCTAACCCCTCTGAGTCACCATGAGTTATCTAACCCCTCTGAGTCACCATGAGTTATCTAACCGCTCAGAGTCACCATGAGTTATCTAACCACTCAGAGTCACCATGAGTTATCTAACCACTCAGAGTCACCATGAGTTATCTAACCACTCAGAGTCACCATGAGTTATCTAACCGCTCAGTCACCATGAGTTATCTAACCACTCAGAGTCAGTGAGTTATCTAACCACTCAGTCACCATGAGTTATCTAACCGCTCGTAGAGTCACCATGAGTTATCTAACCCCTCAGAGTCACCATGAGTTATCTAACCACTCAGTCACCATGAGTTATCTAACCACTCAGAGTCACCATGAGTTATCTAACCACTCAGTCACCATGAGTTATCTAACCACTCAGTCACCATGAGTTATCTAACCGCTCAGAGTCACCATGAGTTATCTAACCGCTCAGAGTCACCATGAGTTATCTAACCGCTCAGAGTCACCATGAGTTATCTAACCGCTCAGAGTCACCATGAGTTATCTAACCACTCAGAGTCACCATGAGTTATCTAACCGCTCGTAGAGTCACCATGAGTTACCTAACCGCTCGTAGAGTCACCATGAGTTATCTAACCCCTCTTAGAGTCACCATGAGTTATCTAACCCCTCTGAGTCACCATGAGTTATCTAACCCCTCTGAGTCACCATGAGTTATCTAACCACTCAGTCACCATGAGTTATCTAACCACTCAGAGTCACCATGAGTTATCTAACCGCTCAGTCACCATGAGTTATCTAACCACTCAGTCACCATGAGTTATCTAACCACTCAGAGTCACCATGAGTTATCTAACCGCTCAGAGTCACCATGAGTTATCTAACCACTCAGTCACCATGAGTTATCTAACCACTCAGTCACCATGAGTTATCCAACCACTCAGAGTCACCATGAGTTATCTAACCGCTCAGAGTCACCATGAGTTATCTAACCGCTCAGTCACCATGAGTTATCTAACCGCTCGTAGAGTCCCCATGAGTCATCTAACCGCTCGTAGAGTCCCCATGAGTCATCTAACCGCTCGTAGAGTCCCCATGAGTCATCTAACCGCTCGTAGAGTCCCCATGAGTCATCTAACCGCTCAGAGTCACCATGAGTTATCTAACCACTCAGAGTCACCATGAGTTATCTAACCACTCAGAGTCACCATGAGTTATCTAACCACTCAGAGTCACCATGAGTTATCTAACCACTCAGAGTCACCATGAGTTATCTAACCGCTCAGAGTCACCATGAGTTATCTAACCGCTCTGAGTCACCATGAGTTATCTAACCGCTCGTAGAGTCACCATGAGTTATCTAACCACTCAGTCACCATGAGTTATCTAACCGCTCAGGGTCACCATGAGTTATCTAACCGCTCAGGGTCACCATGAGTTATCTAACCGCTCAGAGTCACCATGAGTTATCTAACCTCTCAGAGTCACCATGAGTTATCTAACCGCTCAGAGTCACCATGAGTTATCTAACCGCTCGTAGAGTCACCATGAGTTATCTAACCCCTCTTAGAGTCACCATGAGTTATCTAACCCCTCTGAGTCACCATGAGTTATCTAACCCCTCTGAGTCACCATGAGTTATCTAACCCCTCTGAGTCACCATGAGTTATCTAACCGCTCAGAGTCACCATGAGTTATCTAACCGCTCAGAGTCACCATGAGTTATCTAACCACTCAGAGTCACCATGAGTTATCTAACCACTCAGAGTCACCATGAGTTATCTAACCGCTCAGTCACCATGAGTTATCTAACCACTCAGAGTCAGTGAGTTATCTAACCACTCAGTCACCATGAGTTATCTAACCGCTCGTAGAGTCACCATGAGTTATCTAACCCCTCAGAGTCACCATGAGTTATCTAACCACTCAGTCACCATGAGTTATCTAACCGCTCAGTCACCATGAGTTATCTAACCACTCAGTCACCATGAGTTATCTAACCGCTCAGAGTCACCATGAGTTATCTAACCACTCAGTCACCATGAGTTATCTAACCACTCAGTCACCATGAGTTATCTAACCGCTCAGAGTCACCATGAGTTATCTAACCGCTCAGAGTCACCATGAGTTATCTAACCGCTCAGTCACCATGAGTTATCTAACCGCTCGTAGAGTCCCCATGAGTCATCTAACCGCTCGTAGAGTCCCCATGAGTCATCTAACCGCTCGTAGAGTCCCCATGAGTCATCTAACCGCTCAGAGTCACCATGAGTTATCTAACCACTCAGAGTCACCATGAGTTATCTAACCGCTCAGAGTCACCATGAGTTATCTAACCACTCAGAGTCACCATGAGTTATCTAACCACTCAGAGTCACCATGAGTTATCTAACCACTCAGAGTCACCATGAGTTATCTAACCACTCAGAGTCACCATGAGTTATCTAAC
>NW_027040389.1:197904-205404 GCF_034236695.1 Oncorhynchus nerka | reverse complement strand
ACTAACTAACTACTATCTAATCAATACATCATTATACAACTACTAACTAATCAATACATCATTATACTACAACTATTAACTAATCAATACATCATTATACTATACAACTACTAACTAATCAATACATCATTATACTACAACTATTAACTAACTACTATCTAATCAATACATCATTATACTACAACTACTAACTAATCAATACATCATTATACTACAACTATTAACTAATCAATACATCATTATACAACTATTAACTAATCAATACATCATTATACAACTATTAACTAATCAATACATCATTATACTACAACTATTAACTAATCAATACATCATTATACTATACAACTACTAACTAATCAATACATCATTATACTACAACTATTAACTAATCAATACATCATTATACAACTATTAACTAATCAATACATCATTATACTACAACTACTAACTAATCAATACATCATTATACTATACAACTACTAACTAATCAATACATCATTATACTACAACAACTACTAACTAACTACTATCTAATCAATACATCATTATACTACAACTACTAACTAATCAATACATCATTATACTACAACTACTAACTAATCAATACATCATTATACTACAACAACTACTAACTAACTACTATCTAATCAATACATCATTATACTACAACTACTAACTAATCAATACATCATTATACTACAACTACTAACTAATCAATACATCATTATACTACAACTACTAACTAATCAATACATCATTATACTACAACTATTAACTAATCAATACATCATTATACTACAACTACTAACTAATCAATACATCATTATACTACAACTATTAACTAATCAATACATCATTATACTACAACTACTAACTAATCAATACATCATTATACTACAGCTATTAACTAATCAATACATCATTATACTACAACTACTAACTAATCAATACATCATTATACAACTACTAACTAATCAATACATCATTATACAGCTACTAACTAATCAATACATCATTATACAGCTACTAACTAACCAATACATCATTATACTACAACTACTAACTAACTAGTATCTAATATATGAATTATTATATAATTAATAATAGTTGTGTTTTCATACATCAGATTCTGGCATTGAAGCCCAATTATCTATTTCCCCAGAGTCAGATGGACTTGTGGACCCCATGTTTATGTCTCTGTGTCCAGCATGAAGGAAGTTAGAAGTGGTTGAACTAACCAATGAGGGGCTGAATCTATAGATCATGAGGGGCTGAATCTAATGAGGGGCTGAATCTATAGGTCATGAGGGGCTGAATCTAATGAAGGGCTGAATCTATAGGTCATGAGGGGCTGAATCTAATGAAGGGCTGAATCTATAGGTCATGAGGGGCTGAATCTAATGAAGGGCTGAATCTATAGGTCATGAGGGGCTGAATAAGGTCCTTTATCTATTTCCCCAGAGTCAGATGGACTTGTGGACTAGTCTAGTAACCAATAAGGTCCTTTATCTATTTCCCCAGAGTCAGATGGACTTGTGGACTAGTCTAGTAACCAATAAGGTCCTTTATCTATTTCCCCAGAGTCAGATGGACTTGTGGACTAGTCTAGTAACCAATAAGGTCCTTTATCTATTTCCCCAGAGTCAGATGGACTTGTGGACTAGTCTAGTAACCAGTAAGGTCCTTTATCTACTTCCCCAGAGTCAGATGGACTTGTGGACTAGTCTAGTAACCAGTAAGGTCCTTTATCTACTTCCCCAGAGTCAGATGGACTTGTGGACTAGTCTAGTAACCAATAAGGTCCTTTATCTATTTCCCCAGAGTCAGATGGACTTGTGGACTAGTCTAGTAACCAGTAAGGTCCTTTATCTATTTCTCCAGAGTCAGATGGACTTGTGGACTAGTCTAGTAACCAATAAGGTCCTTTATCTATTTCCCCAGAGTCAGATGGACTTGTGGACTAGTCTAGTAACCAATAAGGTCCTTTATCTATTTCCCCAGAGTCAGATGGACTTGTGGACACAATGTTTATGTCTCTGTGTCCAGCATGAAGGACGTTAGAGGTAGTTTTTGCGAGCCAATGTTAACTAGCGTTAGCGCAATGACTGGTAGTCTACAGGTACAGTAGCAATGCTTAAATGCCAGAATCTCACAGTATCCCTTTAAGGTTATCAATATGAAAGGTGTTTCAACATGTTAATTAACATGAAGAGTGTTATAACTGGTTTATGAACATGAATAAGAGTGATCTAACTCTTATGAACATGAATAAGAGTGATATAACTCTTATGAACATGAATAAGAGTGATATAACTCTTATGAACATGAATAAGAGTGATATAACTCTTATGAACATGAATAAGAGTGATCTAACTCTTATGAACATGAATAAGAGTGATATAACTCTTATGAACATGAATAAGAGTGATATAACTCTTATGAACATGAATAAGAGTGATATAACTCTTATGAACATGAATAAGAGTTATGACAGGTTTCTAGGAGGTGTATTAGGGCCGCTCTGACCTTTCCGATGTCGTGTAGCGTGGCCATCTCTAGCAGCTGAGACAGAACGTCCAACGTAGAACGCAGGAACCCTCCGAACTTCTCGTTGGTGCTGTGGAGGTCCAACGTAACCTAGGAAACACAACAACAAACATCAACAAGTTGACAAGGACATAAAGAAAACAAGTGTAGTGAGTGAACACAACTGCCGTTCTATGAAGTATCAGAACTCATGGTGGTTATTTTACACTTCTACACATCCAGGTTGACTATTCTGATATTTCAGTGATTCAGAAAAGACCAACTCCAAGAGTCCAAGAGTTATAGTTGGTGTGTGTGTGTGTGTGAGAGAGACTGTGTGTGTGTGTGTGTGTACCTTATAGTTAGTGTGTGTGTGAGACTGTGTGTGTGCGTGCACCTTATAGTTGGTGTGTGTGTGTGTGAGTGTGTGTGCGTGCGTACCTTATAGTTGGTGTGTGTGTGTGTGCATACCTTATAGTTGGTGTGTGTGTGTGTGTGTGTGCGTACCTTATAGTTGGTGTGTGTGTGTGTGCATACCTTATAGTTGGTGTGTGTGTGTGTGTGTGTATCTTATAGTTGGTGTGTGTGTGCGTGTACCTTATAGTTGGTGTGTGTGTGCGTGTACCTTATAGTTGGTGTGTGTGTGTGTGTGTGTGTGTGTACCTTATAGTTGGTGTGCGTGTGTGTGTACCTTATAGTTGGTGTGTGTGTGCGTGTGTGTGTGTGTGCGCGTGTGTGTGTACCTTATAGTTGGTGTGTGTGTGCGTGTGTGTGTGTGTGTGTGTACCTTATAGTTGGTGTGTGTGTGTGTGTGTGTGTGCGTACCTTATAGTTGGTGTGCGTGTGTGTGTGTGTGTGTGTGTGTGTGTGTGCGTACCTTATAGTTGGTGTGCGTGTGTGTGTGTGTGTGTGCGTACCTTATAGTTGGTGTGCGTGTGTGTGTGTGTGTGTGTGTGCGTACCTTATAGTTGGTGTGTGTGTGTGTGTGCGTACCTTATAGTTGGTGTGTGTGTGTGTGTGCGTATCTTATAGTTGGTGTGTGTGTGCGTGTACCTTATAGTTGGTGTGTGTGTGCGTGTGTGTGTGTGTGCGCGTGTGTGTGTACCTTATAGTTGGTGTGTGTGTGCGTGTGTGTGTGTGCGTACCTTATAGTTGGTGTGTGTGTGCGTGTACCTTATAGTTGGTGTGTGTGTGCGTGTACCTTATAGTTGGTGTGTGTGTGTGTGTGTGTGTGTGTGTACCTTATAGTTGGTGTGCGTGTGTGTGTACCTTATAGTTGGTGTGTGTGTGCGTGTGTGTGTGTGTGCGCGTGTGTGTGTACCTTATAGTTGGTGTGTGTGTGCGTGTGTGTGTGTGCGTACCTTATAGTTGGTGTGTGTGTGTGTGCGTACCTTATAGTTGGTGTGTGTGTGTGCGTACCTTATAGTTGGTGTGCGTACCTTATAGTTGGTGTGCGTGTGTGTGTGTGTGCGTACCTTATAGTTGGTGTGTGTGTGTGTGTGCGTACCTTATAGTTGGTGTGTGTGTGTGTGTGTGTGCGTACCTTATAGTTGGTGTGTGTGTGTGTGTGTGTGCGTGCGTACCTTATAGTTGGTGTGTGTGTGTGTGTGTACCTTATAGTTGGTGTGTGTGTGTGTGTGTACCTTATAGTTGGTGTGTGTGTGTGTGTGTGTACCTTATAGTTGGTGTGTGTGTGTACCTTATAGTTGGTGTGTGTGTGTGTGTGTCTGTCTGTGCGTACCTTATAGTTGGTGTGTGTGTGTGTGTGTGTGTGTGTGTGTGTGTGTGTGTACCTTATAGTTGGTGTGTGTGTGTGTGAGTGTGTGTGCGTACCTTATAGTTGGTGTGTGTGTGTGTGTGTGTGCGTACCTTATAGTTGGTGTGTGTGCGTGCGTACCTTATAGTTGGTGTGTGTGTGTGAGTGTGCGTGCGTACCTTATAGTTGGTGTGTGTGTGTGTGTGTGTGTACCTTATAGTTGGTGTGTGTGTGTGTGAGTGTGTGTGCGTACCTTATAGTTGGTGTGTGTGTGTGTGTGTGTGCGTACCTTATAGTTGGTGTGTGTGTGTGTGAGTGTGTGTGCGTACCTTATAGTTGGTGTGTGTGCGTGCGTGCGTACCTTATAGTTGGTGTGTGTGTGTGTACCTTATAGTTGGTGTGTGTGCGTGTGTGTGTGTGTGCGTACCTTATAGTTGGTGTGTGTGCGTGCGTGCGTACCTTATAGTTGGTGTGTGTAGCTTTGAGGACGTCGTACAGTTTGAGGTAGGTGGGTAGATGATAGAAGCTCCCCAGGGTTGTGGACTTGTTGACGTTAGCCGTGGACCCCGAGCTGTCCGCTGGCCTGCCTGCTCACAAAAAGGTCATGAAGAGAGGGATCTTTGTGAACGGAAGCCCTGGGTTACCTTTCCTTCACACCTTTGACTGAAATCATTCATTAACGAAGGACTAAGAAACGGACTGAAGACTGGTCAGACTGATTAGACTGGTCAGACTGGTCAGACTGATCAGACTGGTCAGACTGGTCAGACTGATCAGACTGATTAGACTGGTCAGACTGGTCAGACTGATTAGACTGGTCAGACTGGTCAAACTGGTCAGACTGGTCAGCCTGGTCAGACTGATTAGACTGGTCAGCCTGGTCAAACTGGTCAGACTGGTCAGTCAGACTGGTCAGACTGGTCGGAGAGGTCAGACTGGTCGGAGAGGTCAGACTGGTCAGACTGATTAGACTGGTCGGAGAGGTCAGACTGGTCAGACTGGGTAGACTGGTCAGACTGGTCAGACTGATTAGACTGGTCGGAGAGGTCAGACTGGTCAGACTGGGTAGACTGGTCAGACTGATTAGACTGGTCAGACTGGGTAGACTGGTCAGACTGGTCAGACTGGGTAGACTGGTCAGACTGGTCAGACTGGTCAGACTGGTCAGACTGGTCGGAGAGGTCAGACTGGTCAGACTGGGTAGACTGGTCAGACTGATTAGACTGGTCAGACTGGGTAGACTGGGTAGACTGGGTAGACTGGTCAGACTGGTCAGACTGGTCAGACTGGTCAGACTGGGTAGACTGGTCAGACTGGTCAGACTGGTCAGACTGGTCAGACTGATTAGACTGGTCGGAGAGGTCAGACTGGTCAGACTGGGTAGACTGGTCAGACTGATTAGACTGGTCAGACTGGGTAGACTGGTCAGACTGGGTAGACTGGTCAGACTGGTCAGACTGGGTACGTATCCTTTGACTGAAGTGTTTACATGTTTCTACAGAACAGAAGGCGTCAGGAAGTGGACTACTGTACCAGTGTTGGTCTCGCTGCCTTTCTTAGGGCTCATGGGAATGGTGCTTGGCTCTGCTACCTCCTTGCCTTTCCTTCTGATGGGGCTGAGGGAGGGTCAGACTGGGTAGAGACGGCAGGGTGGCCTGGAGGGACAGAGAGGACAACACTGAGGGAGGGAGCGTGGCCTGGAGGACAGAGAGGACAACACTGAGGACGGCAGGGTGGCCTGGAGGGACAGAGAGGACAACACTGAGGGAGGGAGCGTTGGGCTAGGGACGGCAGGGTGGCCTGGAGGGACAGAGAGGACAACACTGAGGGAGGGAGCGTTGGCTAGGGACGGCAGGGTGGCCTGGAGGGACAGAGAGGACAACACTGAGGACGGCAGGGTGGCCTGGAGGGACAGAGAGGACAACACTGAGGGAGGGTGCGTTGGCTCTGGGACGGCAGGGTGGCCTGGAGGGACAGAGAGGACAACACTGAGGGAGGGAGCGTTGGCTAGGGACGGCAGGGTGGCCTGGAGGGACAGAGAGGACAACACTGAGGACGGCAGGGTGGCCTGGAGGGACAGAGAGGACAACACTGGGGGAGGGAGCGCTGACTAGGGACGGCAGGGTGGCCTGGAGGGGCAGAGAGGACAACACTGAGGGTGGGAGCGTTGGCTAGGGACGGCAGGGTGGCCTGGAGGGACAGAGAGGACAACACTGAGGGAGGGAGCGTTGGCTAGGGACGGCAGGGTGGCCTGGAGGGACAGAGAGGACAACACTGAGGGAGGGAGCGTTGGCTAGGGACGGCAGGGTGGCCTGGAGGGACAGAGAGGACAACACTGAGGGATCGAGCGTGGCCTGGAGGACAGAGAGGACAACACTGAGGGTGGGAGCGTTGGCTAGGGACGGCAGGGTGGCCTGGAGGGACAGAGAGGACAACACTGAGGGAGGGAGCGTTGGCTAGGGACGGCAGGGTGGCCTGGAGGGACAGAGAGGACAACACTGAGGGAGGGAGCGTTGGCTAGGGACGGCAGGGTGGCCTGGAGGGACAGAGAGGACAACACTGAGGGATCGAGCGTGGCCTGGAGGACAGAGAGGACAACACTGAGGGAGGGAGCGTTGGCTAGGGACGCAGGGTGGCCTGGAGGGACAGAGAGGACAACACTGAGGGAGGGAGCGTTGGCTAGGGACGGCAGGGTGGCCTGGAGGGACAGAGAGGACAATACTGAGAGTTGGCTAGGGACGGCAGGGTGGCAATACTGAGAGTTGGCTAGGGACGGCAGGGTGGCCTGGAGGGACCGCTTATCCCTTATCTCTGATTTACACATTGTTTAGACACACACACACCTTGACGGCGGGTCCGGGCGGCGTGTCGTCCAGCACGTGGGCACAGATGTTGAGTATCTTGAGGATGTGAGAGAAGAGTTGTTCCACCAGGACCACCAGGGGGCGCTCCCCCACCGCTGCCCAGGGCTCCTCTGTCTTACCGGGGACCGGCCCTCCCTCCTCCTCCCCAGCCCAGGGACTACACATACACTGTGGAGCCGTCGCTGAATGAGAAGAGCGTTGTACAGCTTGGTTTGATGTTGGGAATACGACAGCTGAATGTTGTCATTGTGGTATTTGATTAGGATCCCCATGATCTGTTTCTATAGCAGCAGCTACTCTACCTGGGGTTTATTAGGATCATTATCTGTTTCTATAGCAACAGCTACTCTTCCT
>NW_027040389.1:157904-187904 GCF_034236695.1 Oncorhynchus nerka | reverse complement strand
TAATCATCCACACATTGTCATTCAGTCATTCTACAGATCAACTCCAGAAAGATGACCAGAGTTCTGATCTAGGATCAGGTCCAGTATTTATAAAGATGACCAGAGTTCTGATCTAGGATCAGGTCCAGTATTCATAAAGATGACCAGAGTTCTGATCTAGGATCAGGTCCAGTATTCATAAAGATGACCAGAGTTCTGATCTAGGATCAGGTCCAGTATTCATAAAGATGACCAGAGTTCTGATCTAGGATCAGGTCCAGTATTCATAAAGATGACCAGAGTTCTGATCTAGGATCAGGTCCAGTATTCATAAAGATGACCAGAGTTCTGATCTAGGATCAGGTCCAGTATTCATAAAGATGACCAGAGTTCTGATCTAGGATCAGGTCCAGTATTCATAAAGATGACCAGAGTAGGAGTTCTGATCTAGGATCAGGTCCAGTATTCATAAAGATGACCAGAGTAGGAGTTCTGATCTAGGATCAGGTCCAGTATTCATAAAGATGATCAGAGTTCTTATCTAGGATCAGGTCCAGTATTCATAAAGATGATCAGAGTTCTGATCTAGGATCAGGTCCAGTATTCATAAAGATGATCAGAGTTCTGATCTAGGATCAGGTCCAGTATTCATAAAGATGATCAGAGTTCTGATCTAGGATCAGGTCCAGTATTCATAAAGATGATCAGAGTTCTGATCTAGGATCAGGTCTGGAATCTGTAGTCCCATTCTGGAACGTTTGGAGGCAGATTCTGGAACTCTTACCGGAAATCTATCTCTGCCAGAGTGTCCAGGAGTTCCGTCCTGACCAGCCAATAGGAACAGTCCTTTAAGGTCAGCAGGTCAACCAGGAGATGCAGACCCAACTCACTCAGAGTGCTGCTACAAAGAGTCATGATGCAATGCTGCAACACACACACACACACGTTAATACACAAGCGCGCACACACACACACACACACACACACACACACACACACACACTCTCTCTCCGTGTCTTACCCTGACTGCAGAGCAGGCCATCTTACAGGTGACAGAGGACTCGTCCTTTAAAGTGTTCTGAAGTACAGGAACTAGATCCACCAGGGACAATGGGTTACCTAGTGGAGAGGAGAGAGGAAGGAGAGGGGGAGGAGAGAGAGGAGAGGGGGGGGAGGAGGAGAAGGGGAGGGGGGGGAGGGGAGGAGAGAGGGAGGAGAGAGGAGAGAGGGAGGAGAGAGGAGAGAGGGAGGAGAGAGAGAGGAGAGGGGGAGGAGAGAGGGAGGGGAGGAGAGAGGGAGGAGAGAGAGAGAGGGAGATGGAGGGGAGGAGAGGGGGAGGGGAGATGGAGGGGAGGAGAGAGGAGGAGAGGGGGAGGAAGAGGGGGAGAGGAGAGGAGGGGGAGAGAGGGAGGAGAGGGGAAGAAGAGGGAGGAGAGAGGGAGGGAGGAGGGGAAGAAGAGGGAGGAGAGGGGAAGAAGAGGGAGGAGAGAGGAGAGAGAGGGAGAGAGGAGGGAGGAGAGAGGAGGAGGGGGAGGGAGGAGAGGGAGGAGAGCGGGAGGAGAGGGGGAGGAGAGGGAGGAGAGAGAGGAGAGGGAGAGGAGAGATGGAGGGGAGGAGGAGATGGAGGGGAGGAGAGGGGGAGGGGGAGGAGAGGGGGAGGGGAGGAGAGAGGGAGGAGAGGGGAAGAAGAGGGAGGAGAGAGGAGACAGGGAGGAGAGAGAGGAGAGGGAGAGGGGAGGGGAGGGGAGAGGGAGGAGAGGGGAGAAGAGGGACGAGAAAGAGGAGAGGGAGAGGAGAGAGAGGAGAGGGAGAGGAGAGAGAGGGAGAGGGAGAGGAGAGAGAGGAGAGGAGGAGTGGAGAGAGAGGGAGAGGGGGAGGAGAGGAAGGGGAGAGAGGAGGAGAGGGGGAGGAGAGGGGGAGGAGAGGGGGAGGAGAGAGGGAGGAGAGGGGGAGGGGGAGGAGAGAGAGAGGAGGGGAGGGGGAGAGAGGGAGGAGAGGGGGAGGGGAGGAGAGGGGGAGGGAGGAGAGAGGAGAGAGGGAGGAGAGGGGGAGAAGAGGGAGGAGAGAGAGAGGAGAGAGGAGAGGGGGAGGAGAGAGAGGAGAGGGAGAGGAGAAGGAGGAGAGGGAGAGGAGAAGGAGAGGGGAGAGAGAGGGGAGAGAGGAGGGAGAGGGGGAGGAAGGAGAGGGGGAGGAGAGGAAGGACAGGGGGAAGGAGAGGGGGAGGAGAGGAAGGACAGGGGGAGGAGAGAGGAAGGAGGAGAGCGAGATGGAGAGGGGGAGGAGAGAGAGAGAGAAGGAGAGGGGGAGAGGAAGGAGAGGGGAGGGGGAGAGGGGAGAGGGGTAGAGGGGGGTAGAGGGGGGAGGAGAGGGAGAGGAGGAGAGAGAGGAGACCAAAGCAACCATTTATCCAGGACATGTGACTGATAGAGATAATAAATGATCGTTGACTAGAGGAATGTGATGATGGACATGATGCTGATAGTGACTGGTGTGAACTGGACGATCCACAGCTACAGTGGAGTTTCAGGGGAATCCTCTCTGAACGAATGAACCCCCTACCTCCTCCTACCTGTAACCCCCTCCTACCTGTAACCCCCCCCACACCTGTAACCCCCTCCTACCTGTAACCCCTCCTACCTGTAACCCCCTCCTACCTGTAACCCCCCTCCTACCTGTAACCCCCCTACCTGTAACCCCCCTCCTACCTGTAACCCCCCTCCTACCTGTAGAGGTGTGAACGCTGGTCATCCAGGTGTGTATGTTGTAACGTGTCTTGGTGAGAGCAGAGTGGATAACGGCGCCACACAACACCCCTGCTGCACCTCTGATCTGAGGGTCTCCATGAGCAACCAGACACAACACATCACTGATATACTGCTGCTCTGTAGGTAGGTAGGTAGGTAGGTAGGTAGAGAGAGAGGTAGAGAGGTAGAGAGGTAGAGAGGTAGAGAGAGAGGTAGAGAGAGAGGTAGAGAGGTAGAGAGGTAGAGAGAGAGAGAGAGAGAGAGAGAGAGAGAGAGAGAGAGAGAGAGAGAGGTGAGGGTCTCCATGACGACCAGACACAACACATCACTGATATACTGCTGCTCTGTAGAGAGAGAGCGAGAGAGAGGGGTGAGGGTCTCCATGACGACCAGACACAACACATCACTGATATACTGCTGCTCTGTAGCGAGAGACAGAGAGAGAGAGACAGAGAGAGAGAGACAGAGACAGAGACAGAGAGAGAGACAGAGACAGAGAGACAGAGAGAGAGAGAGAGAGAGAGAGAGAGAGAGAGAGACAGAGAGAGAGAGAGAGAGAGAGAGAGAGAGAGAGAGACAGAGAGAGAGAGAGAGAGAGAGAGACAGAGAGAGAGACAGAGAGAGAGACAGAGACAGAGAGAGAGAGAGAGAGAGAGAGGTGAGGGTCTCCATGAGCAACCAGTCGTACGGTGTGTGTGTGTGTGTACCTACCCTGCTGTGTCTCTCCGTCCAGTGGTTCCAGGTACAGAGAGTTGAAGAAGACTTCAGGATGAAGGGCGGCTGCTGCTCCGATACAGCTGACTGCTAGAACCTTTACACTGACACGGACCTCTTTATCAGAGACCAGCCCTGCACACACACACACACACACACACGCACACACACAGGCCAGAGACACACACAGGTCAGAGACACGCACAGGTCAGAGACAGGCACAGGTCAGAGACAGGCACAGGTCAGAGACACGCACAGGTCAGAGGCACACAGGTCAGAGACACACACAGGTCAGAGACACGCACAGGTCAGAGACACGCACAGGTCAGAGACACGCACAGGTCAGAGACACACAGGTCAGAGACACGCACAGGTCAGAGACAGGCACAGGTCAGAGACAGGCACAGGTCAGAGACAGGCACAGGTCAGAGACACACAGGTCAGAGACAAACACACACAGGTCAGAGACAGGCACACACAGGTCAGAGACAAACACACACAGGTCAGAGACAGGCACAGGTCAGAGACACACAGGTCAGAGACACACACAGGTCAGAGACAGGCACAGGTCAGAGACAGGCACAGGTCAGAGACAGGCACAGGTCAGAGACAGGCACAGGTCAGAGACACGCACAGGTCAGAAACACGCACAGGTCAGAGACAGGCACAGGTCAGAGACAGGCACAGGTCAGAGACACACACAGGTCAGAGACAGGCACAGGTCAGAGTCAACACACAGGTCAGAGACAACACACAGGTCAGAGACAACACACAGGTCAGAGACAGGCACAGGTCAGAAACACACAGGTCAGAGACACACACAGGTCAGAGACACACACAGGTCAGAGACAAACACACACAGGTCAGAGACAAACACACACAGGTCAGAGACACGCACAGGTCAGAGACAGGCACAGGTCAGAGACAGGCACAGGTCAGAGACAGGCACAGGTCAGAGACAGGCACAGGTCAGAAACACACAGGTCAGAGACAGGCACAGGTCAGAGACACGCACAGGTCAGAGACACGCACAGGTCAGAGACAGGCACAGGTCAGAGACAGGCACAGGTCAGAGACAGGCACAGGTCAGAGACACACACAGGTCAGAGACACACACAGGTCAGAGACAGGCACAGGTCAGAGACACACAGGTCAGAGACACACAGGTCAGAGACACACAGGTCAGAGACAAACACACACAGGTCACACACACACACACACAGGTCACACAAACACACACAGGTCAGAGACAAACACACACAGGTCACACACACACACACAGGTCAGAGACAAACACACACAGGTCAGAGACAAACACACACAGGTCAGAGACACACACAGGTCAGAGACACACACAGGTCAGAGACACACACAGGTCAGAGACACACAGGTCAGAGACACGCACAGGTCAGAGACACGCACAGGCCAGAGACAGGCACAGGTCAGAGACACCTCTCAGGTCAGAGACACCTCTCAGGTCAGAGACACCTCTCAGGTCAGAGACACCTCTCAGGTCAGAGACACCTCTCAGGTCAGAGACACCTCTCAGACTCGTACCATTCTTCTGTCCAGTCAGCAGGAAGGAGGCAGAGAGGAGTCGTACACAGTGAACCAGAGGCTCCGCCCCTTGGTCTGTGTAGTGGCCAATCGGACCCTTTATCCTCGATGGCTGGGGGATGAAACAACAATTAACCAATCACAACCAGTCAAAATAAGACAGACAACAACATTAGCCAATCAGAAAAGACAAATGTGAAATCTAAAGAAGCCTAAATATCTCATAATGAGTGATGGGGTTTTAAATTAGTGGGGTTTTATCTGACCTCATTAGATATTATAAATTAGTGGGGTTTTATCTGACGTCATTAGATATTATAAATTAGTGGGGTTTTATCTGACCTCATTAGATATTATAAATTAGTGGGGTTTTATCTGACGTCATTAGATATTATAAATTAGTGGGGGTTTTATCTAACGTCATTAGATATTATAAATTAGTGGGGGTTTTATCTGACGTCATTGGCAGACTATATAAGATATTATAAATTAGTGGGGGTTTTATCTGACGTCATTAGATATTATAAATTAGTGGGGGTTTTATCTGACCTCATTGGCAGACTATATAAGATATTATAGATTAGTGGGGGTTTTATCTGACCTCATTGGCAGACTATATAAGATATTATAGATTAGTGGGGGTTTTATCTGACCTCATTAGATATTATAAATTAGTGGGGGTTTTATCTGACCTCATTAGATATTATAAATTAGTGGGGGTTTTATCTGACGTCATTAGATATTATAAATTAGTGGGGGTTTTATCTGACGTCATTGGCAGACTATATAAGATATTATAGATTAGTGGGGGTTTTATCTGACCTCATTAGATATTATAAATTAGTGGGGGTTTTATCTGACGTCATTGGCAGACTATATAAGATATTATAAATTAATGGGGGTTTTATCTGACCTCATTAGATATTATAAATTAGTGGGGGTTTTATCTGACGTCATTAGATATTATAAATTAGTGGGGGTTTTATCTGACCTCATTGGCAGACTATATAAGATATTATAGATTAGTGGGGGTTTTATCTGACCTCATTAGATATTATAAATTAGTGGGGGTTTTATCTGACCTCATTAGATATTATAAATTAGTGGGGGTTTTATCTGACGTCATTAGATATTATAAATTAGTGGGGGTTTTATCTGACGTCATTGGCAGACTATATAAGATATTATAAATTAGTGGGGGTTTTACCTAACGTCATAAGATATTATAAATTAGTGGGGGTTTTATCTGACGTCATTAGCAGACTATATTAGATATTATAAACTAGTGGGGGTTTTATCTAACGTCATTGGATATTATAAATTAGTGGGGGTTTTATCTGACGTCATTGGCAGACTATATAAGATATTATAAATTAGTGGGGGTTTTATCTGACTTCATTGGCAGACTATATAAGATATTATAAATTAGTGGGGGTTTTATCTGACCTCATTGGCAGACTATATAAGATATTATAAATTAGTGGGGGTTTTATCTAACGTCATTAGATATTATAAATTAGTGGGGGTTTTACCTGACGTCATTAGATATTATAAATTAGTGGGGGTTTTACCTGACGTCATTAGATATTATAAATTAGTGGGGGTTTTACCTGACCTCATTGGCAGACTATATAAGATATTATAAATTAGTGGGGGTTTTATCTGACGTCATTAGATATTATAAATTAGTGGGGGTTTTATCTGACGTCATTAGATATTATAAATTAGTGGGGGTTTTATCTGACGTCATTAGATATTATAAATTAGTGGGGGTTTTATCTGACGTCATTGGCAGACTATATAAGATATTATAAATTAGTGGGGGTTTTATCTGACGTCATTAGATATTATAAATTAGTGGGGGTTTTACCTGACGTCATTGGCAGACTATATAAGATATTATAAATTAGTGGGGGTTTTATCTGACCTCATTAGATATTATAAATTAGTGGGGGTTTTATCTGATGTCATTGGCAGACTATATAAGATATTATAAATTAGTGGGGGTTTTATCTGACTTCATTGGCAGACTATATAAGATATTATAAATTAGTGGGGGTTTTATCTGACGTCATTAGATATTATAAATTAGTGGGGGTTTTACCTGACGTCATTGGCAGACTATATACGATATTATAAATTAGTGGGGGTTTTATCTGACTTCATTGGCAGACTATATAAGATATTATAAATTAGTGGGGGTTTTATCTGACGTCATTAGATATTATAAATTAGTGGGGGTTTTATCTGACGTCATTGGATATTATAAATTAGTGGGGGTTTTATCTGACGTCATTGGCAGACTATATAAGATATTATAAATTAGTGGGGGTTTTACCTAACGTCATAAGATATTATAAATTAGTGGGGGTTTTATCTGACGTCATTAGCAGACTATATTAGATATTATAAACTAGTGGGGGTTTTATCTAACGTCATTGGATATTATAAATTAGTGGGGGTTTTATCTGACTTCATTGGCAGACTATATAAGATATTATAAATTAGTGGGGGTTTTATCTAACGTCATTAGATATTATAAATTAGTGGGGGTTTTACCTGACGTCATTAGATATTATAAATTAGTGGGGGTTTTACCTGACGTCATTAGATATTATAAATTAGTGGGGGTTTTACCTGACCTCATTGGCAGACTATATAAGATATTATAAATTAGTGGGGGTTTTATCTGACGTCATTAGATATTATAAATTAGTGGGGGTTTTATCTGACGTCATTAGATATTATAAATTAGTGGGGGTTTTATCTGACGTCATTAGATATTATAAATTAGTGGGGGTTTTATCTGACGTCATTGGCAGACTATATAAGATATTATAAATTAGTGGGGGTTTTATCTGACTTCATTGGCAGACTATATAAGATATTATAAATTAGTGGGGGTTTTACCTAACGTCATTAGATATTATAAATTAGTGGGGGTTTTACCTGACGTCATTAGATATTATAAATTAGTGGGGGTTTTATCTAACGTCATTAGATATTATAAATTAGTGGGGGTTTTACCTGACCTCATTGGCAGACTATATAAGATATTATAAATTAGTGGGGGTTTTATCTGACGTCATTAGATATTATAAATTAGTGGGGGTTTTATCTGACGTCATTAGATATTATAGATTAGTGGGGGTTTTACCTGACGTCATTAGATATTATAAATTACTGGGGGTTTTACCTGACGTCATTAGATATTATAAATTAGTGGGGGTTTTATCTGTGTGTGTGTGTCTCTCCTTGTGTGTGTGTCCGTGTGTGTGTCTCTCCATGTGTGTGTCTCTCCATGTGTGTGTGTCTCTCCATGTGTGTGTGTCTCTCCGTGTGTGTGTGTCTCTCCGTGTGTGTGTGTGTGTGTGTCTCTCTCCATGTGTGTGTCTCTCCGTGTGTGTGTGTGTGTGTGTCTCTCTCCATGTGTGTGTCTCTCCGTGTGTGTGTGTGTCTCTGTGTGTGCGTGTGTGTGTGTGTGTGTGTGTACCTTGTTCTCCAGCTCTGTGGTCTCTGCTGGTTCCTCCTTTGGTATGAAGTGATCCACACTGCTGTCTGACGCCTGTCTGTTGTGACCTCTGCCCTCTAGGAGGTGGGGTCTACTCAGAGCTACAACACCAACAACGTCAGTGTGTGTGTACTGTATGTATGTGTCTGTAACATGTGTGTGTGTTTGTAACACGTGTGTACTGTGTGTGTGTAGCGTGTCGTACCCAGTGCTGACTGGGAGAAGGGTTCAGGGTGTGATGAAGGTACGGCTCCCTCTTCTTCCTCATCCTGTAAAGTTCCAATCTGCATCCCTGAATACAGACTCTCACTGGTGTCCAACACCTACACACACACACAGAGAGACACACACAGAGAGACACACACACAGAGAGACACACACAGAGACAGACACACACACAGAGACAGACACACACACAGAGACAGACACACACACAGAGACAGACACACACAGAGACAGACAGACACACACACAGACAGACACACACAGAGACAGACACACACACAGAGACAGACACACACACAGAGACAGACACACACACAGAGACAGACACACAGAGACAGACAGACACACACACAGAGACAGACACACACACAGAGACAGACACACACAGAGACAGACACACACAGAGACAGACACACACACAGAGACAGACACACACAGAGACAGACACACAGAGAGACACACACACAGAGAGACACACACAGAGACAGACACACACAGAGACAGACACACACAGAGACACACACAGAGACAGACACACACAGAGACACACACACACACAGAGACACACACACAGAGAGACACACACACACACACACACACACAGAGACACACACACACACACACACACACACACACACACACAGAGAGACACACACACACACACACAGAGAGACACACACACACACACACACACACAGAGAGACACACACACACACACACACACACACACACACACACACAGAGAGACACACACACACACACAGAGACACACAAACACACAGAGACACACACACACAGAGAGACACACACAGAGAGACACACACAGAGAGACACACACACACACAGAGACACACACACACACAGAGACACACACACACACAGAGACAGACACACACACACAGAGAGACACACACACACAGAGAGACACACACACACACAGAGAGACACACACACACACAGAGAGACACACACACACACAGAGACAGACACACACACACACACAGAGACAGACACACACAGAGACAGACACACACACACACACAGACAGACACACAGAGACAGAGACAGAGACACAGAGACACAGAAACAGACACACGCACAGAGAGACAGACACACACACAGAGAGACAGACACACACACAGAGAGACAGACACACACACAGAGAGACAGACACACACACAGAGAGACAGACACACACACAGAGAGACAGACACACACACAGAGAGACAGACACACACACAGAGAGACAGACACACACACAGAGAGACAGACACACACACACAGAGACAGACACACACAGAGAGAGACAGACACACACACAGAGAGAGACAGACACACACACAGAGAGACATACACACACACAGAGAGACAGACACACACACAGAGAGACAGACACACACACAGAGAGACAGACACACACACAGAGAGACAGACACACACACACAGAGACAGACACACACACACAGAGACAGACACACACAGAGAGAGACAGACACACACACAGAGAGAGACAGACACACACAGAGAGAGACAGACACACACACAGAGAGAGACAGACACACACACAGAGAGAGACAGACACACACACAGAGAGAGACAGACACACACACAGAGAGAGACAGACACACACACAGAGAGAGACAGACACACACACAGAGAGAGACAGACACACACAGAGAGAGACAGACACACAGAGAGACAGACACACACACAGAGAGACAGACACACACAGAGAGAGACAGACACACACACAGAGAGAGACAGACACACACAGAGAGAGACAGACACACACAGAGAGAGACAGACACAGAGACAGACATCAGTGACTGAGGTTCATTATTCAACACCTAACAAGTCCAGTATATTAGTTCAGCAGACAAGAACACGTCTACTGTCTTCATAGCTACTGGCAATATTACCGGGCATAACGACCGTTAACAACAGTCTACCGGGCATAACAGCCGTCTACCGGGCATAACGGCCGTCTACCGGGCATAACGACCGTTAACAACAGTCTACCGGGCATAACGGCAGTCTACCGGGCATAACGGCAGTCTACCGGGCATAACGGCAGTCTACCAGGCATAACGGCAGTCTACCGGGCATAACGACCGTTAACAACAGTCTACCGGGCATAACGGCAGTCTACCGGGCATAACGACCGTTAACAACAGTCTACCGGGCATAACGGCAGTCTACCGGGCATAACGGCCGTCTACCGGGCATAACGACCGTTAACAACAGTCTACCGGGCATAACGGCCGTCTACCGGGCATAACGACCGTTAACAACAGTCTACCGGGCATAACGGCAGTCTACCGGGCATAACGGCAGTCTACCGGGCATAACGGCAGTCTACCGGGCATAACGGCAGACTACCGGGCATAACGACAGTTAACGACAGTCTACCGGGCATAACGACAGACTACCGGGCATAACGACAGACTACCGGGCATAACGACAGACTACCGGGCATAACGACAGTCTACCGGGCATAACGACAGACTACCGGGCATAACGACAGACTACCGGGCATAACGACAGTTAACAACAGACTACCGGGCATAACGACAGACTACCGGGCATAACGACAGACTACCGGGCATAACGACAGACTACCGGGCATAACGACAGTCTACCGGGCATAACGACAGTCTACCGGGCATAACGACAGTCTACCGGGCATAATAACGTCTACAGTTAACAACAGTCTCCAGGGCATAACGACAGTCTACCGGGCATAACGACAGTCAACAACAGTCTACCGGGCATAACGACAGTCTACCGGGCATAATGACAGTCTACCGGGCATAACGACAGTCTACCGGGCATAACGACAGACTACCGGGCATAACGACAGTTAACAACAGTCTACTGGGTATAATAACAGTCTACTGGGTATAATAACAGTCTACCGGGTATAATAACAGTCTACCGGGTATAATAACACACTACTGGGTATAATAACAGTCTAATAATAACAGTCTACCGGGTATAATAACAGTCTACCAGGTATAGTAACAGTCTACCAGGTATAGTAACAGTCTACCAGGTATAATAACAGTCTACCACGTATAGTAACAGTCTACCAGGTATAGTAACAGTCTACCAGGTATAGTAACAGTCTACCAGGTATAATAACAGTCTACCAGGTATAGTAACAGTCTACCGGGTATAGTAACAGTCTACCGGGTATAGTAACAGTCTACCGGGTATAATAACAGTCTACCGGGTATAATAACAGTCTACCGGGTATAATAACAGTCTACCGGGTATAATAACAGTCTACCGGGTATAATAACAGTCTACCGGGTATAATAACAGTCTACCGGGTATAATAACAGTCTACTGGGTATAGTAACAGTCTACTGGGTATAATAACAGTCTACCGGGTATAATAACAGTCTAATAATAACAGTCTACCGGGTATAATAACAGTCTACCAGGTATAATAACAGTCTACCAGGTATAATAACAGTCTACCAGGTATAATAACAGTCTACCAGGTATAATAACAGTCTACCAGGTATAATAACAGTCTACCGGGTATAATAACAGTCTACCGGGTATAATAACAGTCTACCGGGTATAATAACAGTCTACCGGGTATAATAACAGTCTACCGGGTATAATAACAGTCTACCGGGTATAATAACAGTCTACCGGGTATAATAACAGTCTACCGGGTATAATAACAGTCTACTGGGTATAATAACAGTCTACCAGGTATAATAACAGTCTACCAGGTATAATAACAGTCTAATAATAACAGTCTACCAGGTATAATAACAGTCTACCAGGTATAATAACAGTCTACCAGGTATAATAACAGTCTACCAGGTATAATAACAGTCTACCAGGTATAATAACAGTCTACCAGGTATAATAACAGTCTACCGGGTATAATAACAGTCTACCGGGTATAATAACAGTCTACCGGGTATAATAACAGTCTACCGGGTATAATAACAGTCTACCAGGTATAATAACAGTCTACCAGGTATAATAACAGTCTACCGGGTATAATAACAGTCTACCGGGTATAATAACAGTCTACCGGGTATAATAACAGTCTACTGGGTATAGTAACAGTCTACTGGGTATAATAACAGTCTACTGGGTATAATAACAGTCTAATAATAACAGTCTACCGGGTATAATAACAGTCTACCGGGTATAATAACAGTCTACCAGGTATAATAACAGTCTACCAGGTATAATAACAGTCTACCAGGTATAATAACAGTCTACCAGGTATAATAACAGTCTACCAGGTATAATAACAGTCTACCAGGTATAATAACAGTCTACCGGGTATAATAACAGTCTACCGGGTATAATAACAGTCTACCGGGTATAATAACAGTCTACCGGGTATAATAACAGTCTACCGGGTATAATAACAGTCTACCGGGTATAATAACAGTCTACCGGGTATAATAACAGTCTACCGGGTATAATAACAGTCTACCGGGTATAATAACAGTCTACTGGGTATAATAACAGTCTACTGGGTATAATAACAGTCTACTGGGTATAGTAACAGTCTACCGGGTATAATAACAGTCTACCGGGTATAATAACAGTCTACCAGGTATAATAACAGTCTACTGGGTATAGTAACAGTCTACCGGGTATAATAACAGTCTACCAGGTATAGTAACAGTCTACTGCTTAACATCCTTTGGGATTGAGAAGCACTCAGGGGACATTGGTAGATCTCTAAATTGGGAGGCAAAATGATGGAAACATTTTCCTTAAATTCCCAGGTTTTCTAGAAATTCCAGTTGGAAGATTCCCGGAATCAGAGGAAGAAGAAGCAGGAAATCTTCCCGTCCAGGATTTCTGGAAAAGTCTGCAGATTTTTTGCAACCTTGTAACTAAATCACTGAACTGAGTTTGACTCAACAAAGGAGGAACCATGATGTGGGTTAACAGTTAACTACAGAACTCATTCCATGATGTAGGTTAACAGTAACTACAGAACTCATTCCATGATGTAGGTTAACAGTAACTACAGAACTCATTCCATGATGTAGGTTAACAGTAACTACAGAACTCATTCCATGATGTAGGTTAACAGTAACTACAGAACTCATTCCATGATGTAGGTTAACAGTAACTACAGAACTCATTCCATGATGTGGGTTAACAGTAACTACAGAACTCATTCCATGATGTGGGTTAACAGTAACTACAGAACTCATTCCATGATGTGGGTTAACAGTAACTACAGAACTCATTCCATGATGTAGGTTAACAGTAACTACAGAACTCATTCCATGATGTGGGTTAACAGTAACTACAGAACTCATTCCATGATGTGGGTTAACAGTAACTACAGAACTCATTCCATGATGTGGGTTAACAGTAACTACAGAACTCATTCCATGATGTGGGTTAACAGTTACTACAGAACTCATTCCATGATGTGGGTTAACAGTTATTAACAGTTACTACAGAACTCATTCCATGATGTGGGTTAACAGTTATTAACAGTTACTACAGAACTCATTCCATGATGTGGGTTAACAGTTATTAACAGTTACTACAGAACTCATTCCATGATGTGGGTTAACAGTTATTAACAGTTACTACAGAACTCATTCCATGATGTGGGTTAACAGTAACTACAGAACTCATTCCATGATGTGGGTTAACAGTTATTAACAGTAACTACAGAACTCATTCCATGATGTAGGTTAACAGTAACTACAGAACTCATTCCATGATGTGGGTTAACAGTTATTAACAGTAACTACAGAACTCATTCCATGATGTGGGTTAACAGTAACTACAGAACTCATTCCATGATGTAGGTTAACAGTAACTACAGAACTCATTCCATGATGTGGGTTAACAGTAACTACAGAACTCACTCCATGATGTGGGTTAACAGTTACTACAGAACTCATTCCATGATGTGGGTTAACAGTTACTACAGAACTCATTCCATGATGTGGGTTAACAGTTATTAACAGTTAATACAGAACTCATTCCATGATGTGGGTTAACAGTTATTAACAGTAACTACAGAACTCATTCCATGATGTGGGTTAACAGTAACTACAGAACTCATTCCATGATGTGGGTTAACAGTAACTACAGAACTCATTCCATGATGTGGGTTAACAGTAACTACAGAACTCATTCCATGATGTGGGTTAACAGTAACTACAGAACTCACTCCATGATGTGGGTTAACAGTAACTACAGAACTCATTCCATGATGTGGGTTAACAGTTACTACAGAACTCATTCCATGATGTGGGTTAACAGTAACTACAGAACTCATTCCATGATGTAGGTTAACAGTAACTACAGAACTCATTCCATGATGTGGGTTAACAGTAACTACAGAACTCATTCCATGATGTAGGTTAACAGTAACTACAGAACTCATTCCATGATGTGGGTTAACAGTAACTACAGAACTCATTCCATGATGTGGGTTAACAGTTACTACAGAACTCATTCCATGATGTGGGTTAACAGTAACTACAGAACTCATTCCATGATGTGGGTTAACAGTTATTAACAGTAACTACAGAACTCATTCTATAATCCAACAAGAGAAAAGCAGACAGATAACTAGATCAGGAGAGGGGGAGCAAGGGGAAGAGAGGGGGAAGGAGGGGAGGAGGGGAGAGAGGGGGAGAGAGGGGGAAGGAGGGGAGGAGGGGAGCAAGGGGGAGAGAGGGGGAAGGAGGGGAGGAGGGGAGAAGGGGGAAGGAGGGGAGAAGGAGGGGAGGAGGGGAGGAGGGGGAGCGAGGGGAGAACGGGGAGCGAGGGAGAAGGGGGAGAGAGGGGGAAGGAGGGGAGGAGGGGAGAAGGGGAGAGAGGGGGAAGGGGGAGAGAGGGGGAAGGAGGGGAGGAGGGGAGGAGGGGAGAAGGGGGAGAGAGGGGGAAGGAGGGGAGGAGGGGAGAAGGAGGGGAGGAGGGGGAGAGAGGGGGAAGGAGGGGAGGAGGGGAGAAGGGAAGGAGGGGAGGAGGGGAGAAGGAGGGGAGGAGGGGGAGCGAGGGAGAACGGGGAGCGAGGGAGAAGGGGGAGAGAGGGGGAAGGAGGGGAGGAGGGGAGAAGGGGGAGAGAGGGGGAAGGAGGGGAGGAGGGAGAAGGGGGAGAGAGGGGGAAGGAGGGGAGGAGGGGAGAAGGAGGGGAGGAGGGGAGAAGGGGGAGCGAGGGGAGAAGGGGGAGCGAGGGGAGAAGGGGGAGAGAGGGGGAAGGAGGGAGAAGGGGGAGAGAGGGGGGAAGGAGGGGAGAACGGGGGAGAGAGGGGGAAGGAGGGGAGGAGGGGAGAAGGGGGAAGGAGGGGAGAAGGGGGAAGGAGGGGAGAAGGGGGAGAGAGGGGGAGAGAGGGGAAGGAGGGGAGGAGGGGGAAGGAGGGGAGGAGGGGAGAAGGGGAGCGAGGGGGAAGGAGGGAGGAGGGGAGAAGGGGGAGCGAGGGGGAAGGAGGGGAGGAGGGGAGAAGGGGAGAGAGGGGGAGAGAGGGGAAGGAGGGGAGGAGGGGAGGAGGGGGAAGGAGGGGAGGAGGGGAGAAGGGGGAGCGAGGGGGAAGGAGGGAGGAGGGGAGAAGGGGAAGGAGGGGAGAAGGGGGAGAGAGGGGGAGAGAGGGGGAAGGAGGGGAGGAGGGGAGAAGGGGGAGCGAGGGGGAAGGAGGGGAGGAGGGGAGAAGGGGGAGCGAGGGGAAGGAGGGGAGGAGGGGAGAAGGGGAGAGAGGGGGAGAGAGGGGAAGGAGGGGAGGAGGGGAGAAGGGGGAGCGAGGGGGAAGGAGGGGAGGAGGGGAGAAGGAGGAGGAGGGGAGGAGGGGAGAAGGGGGAGGGGAGAAGGGGGAGCGAGGGGAGAACGGGAGCGAGGGGAGAAGGGGGAGAGAGGGGGAAGGAGGGGGAGAGAGGGGGAAGGAGGGGAGGGAGGGGAGAAGGGGGAGAGAGGGGGAAGGAGGGGAGGAGGGGAGGAGGGAGAAGGGGGAGAGAGAGAGGGGAAGGAGGGGAGGAGGGGAGAAGGAGGGGAGGAGGGGAGGAGGGGAGAAGGGGGAGAGAGGGGGAAGGAGGGGAGGAGGGGAGAAGGAGGGGAGGAGGGAAGGAGGGGAGGAGGGGAGAAGGAGGGGAGGAGGGGAGGAGGGGAGAAGGAGGGGAGGAGGGGGAGAGAGGGGGAAGGAGGGGAGGAGGGGAGGAGGGAAGGAGGGAAGGAGGGGAGGAGGGGAGAAGGAGGGAGGAGGGGAGAAGGGGGAGCGAGGGGAGAACGGGGAGCGAGGGGAGAAGGGGGAGAGAGGGGGAAGGAGGGGAGAAGGGGGAGAGAGGGGGAAGAAGGGGAGAACGGGGAGAGAGGGGGAAGGAGGGGAGGAGGGAGAAGGGGGAAGGAGGGGAGGAGGGGGAGAAGGGGGAAGGAGGGGAGAAGGGGGAGAGAGGGGGAAGGAGGGGAGGAGGGGGAAGGAGGGGGAAGGAGGGGAGGAGGGGGAGCGAGGGGGAAGGAGGGGAGGAGGGGAGGAGGGGGAGCGAGGGGGAAGGAGGGGAGGAGGGGAGAAGGGGGAGAGAGGGGGAGAGAGGGGGAAGGAGGGGAGGAGGGGAGGAGGGGGAAGGAGGGGAGAAGGGGGAGCGAGGGGGAAGGAGGGGAGGAGGGGAGAAGGGGGAAGGAGGGGAGAAGGGGAGAGAGGGGGAGAGAGGGGGAAGGAGGGGAGGAGGGAGGAGGGGGGAAGGAGGGGAGGAGGGGAGCGAGGGGAAGGAGGGGAGGAGGGGAGAAGGGGGAGAGAGGGGGAGAGAGGGGGAAGGAGGGGAGAAGGGGGAAGGAGGGGAGGAGGGGAGAAGGGGGAGCGAGGGGGAAGGAGGGGAGGAGGGGAGAAGGGGGAAGGAGGGGAGGAGGGAGAAGGGGGAGAGAGGGGGAAGGAGGGGAGGAGGGGAGAAGGGGAGGAGGGGAGAAGGGGAGCGAGGGGAGAACGGGGAGCGAGGGGAGAAGGGGGAGAGAGGGGGAAGGAGGGGGAGAGAGGGGGAAGGAGGGGAGGAGGGAGAAGGGGGAGAGAGGGGGAAGGAGGGGAGGAGGGGAGAAGGGGGAAGGAGGGGAGAAGGAGGGGAGGAGGGGAGGAGGGGAGAAGGGGGAAGGAGGGGAGAAGGAGGGGTGGAGGGGAGAAGGGGGAGCGAGGGGAGAACGGGGAGCGAGGGGAGAAGGGGGAGAGAGGGGGAAGGAGGGGAGGAGGGGAGAAGGGGGAGAGAGGGGGAAGGAGGGGAGGAGGGGAGAAGGAGGGGAGGAGGGGAGAAGGGGGAGAGAGGGGAAGGAGGGGAGGAGGGGAGAAGGAGGGGAGGAGGGGAGGAGGGGAGAAGGGGGAGAGAGGGGGAAGGAGGGGAGGAGGGGAGAAGGAGGGGAGGAGGGGAGAAGGGGGAGAGAGGGGGAAGGAGGGGAGGAGGGGAGAAGGAGGGGAGGAGGGGGAGAGGGGGAAGGAGGGGAGGAGGGGAGAAGGAGGGGAGGAGGGGAGGAGGGGAGAAGGGGGAGCGAGGGGAGAACGGGAGCGAGGGGAGAACGGGGAGCGAGGGGAGAAGGGGGAGAGAGGGGGAAGGAGGGGAGGAGGGGAGAAGGGGGAGAGAGGGGGAAGGAGGGGAGGAGGGGAGAAGGAGGGGAGGAGGGGAGGAGGGGAGAAGGGGGAGCGAGGGGAGAACGGGAGCGAGGGGAGAACGGGGAGCGAGGGGAGAAGGGGGAGAGAGGGGGAAGGAGGGAGGAGGGGAGAAGGGGGAGAGAGGGGGAAGGAGGGGAGGAGGGGAGAAGGAGGGGAGGAGGGGAGGAGGGGAGAAGGGGGAGCGAGGGGAGAACGGGGAGCGAGGGGAGAAGGGGGAGAGAGGGGGAAGGAGGGGAGGAGGGGAGAAGGGGGAGAGAGGGGGAAGGAGGGGAGAACGGGAGAGAGGGGGAAGGAGGGGAGGAGGGGAGAAGGGGGAAGGAGGGGAGAAGGGGGAGAGAGGGGGAGAGAGGGGGAAGGAGGGGAGGAGGGGGAAGGGGGAAGGAGGGGAGGAGGGGGAAGGGGGAAGGAGGGGAGGAGGGGGAAGGAGGGGAGGAGGGGAGGAGGGGGAAGGAGGGGAGAAGGGGGAGCGAGGGGGAAGGAGGGGAGGAGGGGAGAAGGGGGAGAGGGGGAGAGAGGGGAGGAGGGGAGGAGGGGGAAGGAGGGGAGGAGGGGAGAAGGGGGAGCGAGGGGGAAGGAGGGGAGGAGGGGAGAAGGGGGAAGGAGGGGAGAAGGGGGAGAGAGGGGGAGAGAGGGGGAAGGAGGGGAGGAGGGGAGGAGGGAGAAGGGGGAGCGAGGGGGAAGGAGGGGAGGAGGGGAGAAGGGGGAGAGAGGGGGAGAGGGGAGGAGGGGGGGAGGAGGGGAGAAGGGGGAGCGAGGGGGAAGGAGGGGAGGAGGGGAGAAGGGGGAAGGAGGGGAGGAGGGGAGAAGGGGGAGAGAGGGGGAAGGAGGGGAGAAGGGGGAGAGAGGGGGAAGGAGGGGAGGAGGGGAGAAGGGGGAAGGAGGGGGAAGGAGGGGAGGAGGGGAGAAGGGGGAGCGAGGGGAGAACGGGGAGCGAGGGGAGAAGGGGGAGAGAGGGGGAAGGAGGGGAGGAGGGGAGAAGGGGGAGCGAGGGAGAACGGGGAGCGAGGGGAGAACGGGGAGCGAGGGGAGAAGGGGGAGAGAGGGGGAAGGAGGGGAGAAGGGGGAGCGAGGGGAGAACGGGGAGCGAGGGAGAAGGGGGAGCGAGGGAAGGAGGGTAGGGGGTCGAGCGAGGGGGAGAGGGGAGCGAGAGGTAGGGGGTCGAGCGAGGGGGAGAGGGGGAGCGAGAGGTAAGGAGGAGCGAGGGGGAGAGGGGGAGCGAGAGGTAGGGGTCGAGCGAGGGGGAGAGGGGGAGCGAGAGGTAAGGAGGAGCGAGGGGAGGGGATTCGTTTTAGATTTCTGAAGAGTTTCAATGATCTAAGAAAACTAATAAATCACCAAACAAGAAGGATGGGGAAAGCAACCAATCAGGAGGGGGATTAAATCCTTGACTCCAGATTGCCAAGGAAACAAGAGAGGGGGGAGACGGGGGCGGTTCTTAGCAGGGAGTAGAGTACCGGTCTTAAGGAACGGGGGGGGGGGGGGGGGGGGCGGGTTCGGACGGACGAGAATGACAAGAACAAAACGGAACTACAGCCAGGTATACCCCCCCCTCCCCTATGACATCATCAACCAATCAGCCAATCACCTTGCTACTACCGCTAGAGGAAGCGTCGGCGCCAGAAGAGAGGGAGGAAGAAGAAGCAGCAGCAGCAGCGGCGGAGGAGGAAGAGGAGGAAGAGGAGGAGTAGACGGAAGAGTCGCTGTCGGACGCGTCTGGACCCTCGGTGGAGGTCGGAGAGGGAGGGGCCTCAAACGGCGGCTCCACCATCACCCGTGGCAACCGCGGACGCGACTGCGTGTCACGGGGTGGGTGGGGAGGAGGGCAGACCATAGAATCAGAATTAGAGGAACGGACATTCCCATTCAAAGCAATGTTACGCCAACCACTGTCTACCGGGCATAACGACAGTCTACACCAACCACTGTCAACCACTGTCTACCGGGCATAACGACAGTCTACACCAACCACTGTCTACCGGGCATAACGACAGTCTACACCAACCACTGTCTACCGGGCATAACGACAGTCTACACCAACCACTGTCTACCGGGCATAACGACAGTCTACACCAACCACTGTCTACCGGGCATAACGACAGTCTACACCAACCACTGTCTACCGGGCATAACGACAGTCTACACCAACCACTGTCTACCGGGCATAACGACAGTCTACACCAACCACTGTCTAACCACAGTCTACACCAACCACTGTCTACCGGGCATAACGACAGTCTACACCAACCACTGTCTACCGGGCATAACGACAGTCTACACCAACCACTGTCTACCGGGCATAACGACAGTCTACACCAACCACTGTCTACCGGGCATAACGACAGTCTACACCAACCACTGTCTACCGGGCATAACGACAGTCTACACCAACCACTGTCTACCGGGCATAACGACAGTCTACACCAACCACTGTCTACCGGGCATAACGACAGTCTACACCAACCACTGTCTACCGGGCATAACGACAGTCTACACCAACCACTGTCTACCGGGCATAACGACAGTCTACACCAACCACTGTCTACCGGGCATAACGACAGTCTACACCAACCACTGTCTACCGGGCATAACGACAGTCTACACCAACCACTGTCTACCGGGCATAACGACAGTCTACACCAACCACTGTCTACCGGGCATAACGACAGTCTACACCAACCACTGTCTACCGGGCATAACGACAGTCTACACCAACCACTGTCTACCGGCATAACGACAGTCTACACCAACCACTGTCTACCGGGCATAACGTCTACAGTCTACACCAACCACTGTCTACCGGGCATAACGACAGTCTACACCAACCACTGTCTACCGGGCATAACGACAGTCTACACCAACCACTGTCTACCGGGCATAACGACAGTCTACACCAACCACAGTGTCTACCGGGCATAACGACAGTCTACACCAACCACTGTCTACCGGGCATAACGACAGTCTACACCAACCACTGTCTACCGGGCATAACGACAGTCTACACCAACCACTGTCTACCGGGCATAACGACAGTCTACACCAACCACTGTCTACCGGGCATAACGACAGTCTACACCAACCACTGTCTACCGGGCATAACGACAGTCTACACCAACCACTGTCTACCGGGCATAACGACAGTCTAGTCTACCGGGCACAGTCCAACCACTGTCTACCGGGCATAACGACAGTCTACACCAACCACTGTCTACCGGGCATAACGACAGTCTACACCAACCACTGTCTACCGGGCATAACGACAGTCTACACCAACCACTGTCTACCGGGCATAACGACAGTCTACACCAACCACTGTCTACCGGGCATAACGACAGTCTACACCAACCACTGTCTACCGGGCATAACGACAGTCTACACCAACCACTGTCTACCGGGCATAACGACAGTCTACACCAACCACTGTCTACCAGGGCATAACGACAGTCTACACCAACCACTGTCTACCGGGCATAACGACAGTCTACACCAACCACTGTCTACCGGGCATAACGACAGTCTACACCAACCACTGTCTACCGGGCATAACGACAGTCTACACCAACCACTGTCTACCGGGCATAACGACAGTCTACACCAACCACTGTCTACGACAGTCTACACCAACCACTGTCTACCACAGCATAACGACAGTCTACACCAACCACTGTCTACCGGGCATAACGACAGTCTACACCAACCACTGTCTACCGGGCATAACGAAGTCTACACCAACCACTGTCTACCGGGCATAACGACAGTCTACACCAACCACTGTCTACCGGGCATAACGACAGTCTACACCAACCACTGTCTAGGGCATAACGACAGTCTACACCAACCACTGTCTACCGGGCATAACGACAGTCCACACCAACCACTGTCTACCGGGCATAACGACAGTCTACACCAACCACTGTCTACCGGGCATAACGACAGTCTACACCAACCACTGTCTACCGGGCATAACGACAGTCTACACCAACCACTGTCTACCGGGCATAACGACAGTCTACACCAACCACTGTCTACCGGGCATAACGACAGTCTACACCAACCACTGTCTACCGGGCATAACGACAGTCTACACCAACCACTGTCTACCGGCATAACGACAGTCTACACCAACCACTGTCTACCGGGCACGACAGTCTACACCAACCACTGTCTACCGGGCATAACGACAGTCTACACCAACCACTGTCTACCGGGCATAACGACAGTCTACAACCAACCACTGTCTCACCGGGCATAACGACAGTCTACACCAACCACTGTCTACCGGGCATAACGACAGTCTACACCAACCACTGTCTACCGGGCATAACGACAGTCTACACCAACCACTGTCTACCGGGCATAACGACAGTCTACACCAACCACTGTCTACCGGGCATAACGACAGTCTACACCAACCACTGTCTACCGGGCATAACGACAGTCTACACCAACCACTGTCTACCGGGCATAACGACAGTCTACACCAACCACTGTCTACCGGGCATAACGACAGTCTACACCAACCACTGTCTACCAACCACTGGGCATAACGACAGTCTACACCAACCACTGTCTACCGGGCATAACGACAGTCTACACCAACCACTGTCTACCGGGCATAACGACAGTCTACACCAACCACCAACCACTGTCTACACCAACCACAGCATAACGACAGTCTACACCAACCACTGTCTACCGGCATAACGACAGTCTACACCAACCACTGTCTACCGGGCATAACGACAGTCTACACCAACCACTGTCTACCGGGCATAACGACAGTCTACACCAACCACTGTCTACCGGGCATAACGACAGTCTACACCAACCACTGTCTACCGGGCATAACAACAGTCTACACCAACCACTGTCTACCGGGCATAACAACAGTCTACACCAACCACTGTCTACCGGGCATAACGACAGTCTACACCAACCACTGTGAGCCTCAGTGTTTAACACATGCAGCCGACGGCATCCAATCAGAAACCTGCACGACTGATGATGGAGGTTTTGATTCATTCTACTGAGTCTAATTCTATGGTCTGGGAAACCTGGTCCATTCCAACTGATTCAAATCACTCATTCCAACTCCAATCTCTAATCTCTAAATCTCCCCCAGTATCGGCAACATCGGAGGAGAATCGAGCGTTTTCGCTTCTAGTAAATTAAATCAAAACTACTTCTCTGTAAATAACAAAGTCTCACTCCTACATGTCAGGCAGACTTACGAGTTCAGCGGCGTCTGAAGGCGTGGCGGCCGAGTCCGGCCCCTCTGTGGTGGTCTGCGACGAGTCGGCGCTCGGGGGCAGCGAGGGGTCTCCCAGGGGGTCCAGCAGGGGCCCGTCGGGCATCTCCGCGTTCTCCGGTGTGGCGTAGTCGGCCGTTTCCGGGGTAACGTTAGCCCCGCTGGAGCTGTGGCTGAGCATGTCCTCGTCCGCTGCGTTGTCATTGGGCGACTCGGGAGTCCCCGCCCCTCCCTCGCCGCCGGACGTCCCGAGGGCAGTCGTTCCTTGCCCGAGGAGGCGCCACCGAGGTCCACGGAGTCGCCGGGCTGCAGGGCATGCTGTGAGGAGCGGGGCTGCTGAGTAATGATGTCGACCACCTGGGCGGTGGCGTCGGCGCCCGCGACAGAGGCTGAGTCAAGGTGGGAGACACATTAAAATCATCACCCTCTCTCTCAACCTCATCTTTCAATACAACAGACAGGGGATGAGTAAAGAATGGACCCCCCCCTGGTTAATTTAATTGAATAAATATTTGCACGTTTGGGTCTATTTGATTGAAGTTGTACTGCTAACAGATGACTGGGTCTGGAGTAATTTAAATAGTTATTTTTGCCTGGTGTTGTGTGTGATAAATTCACATCCTGTTAAAGGGATTTTTTTATGAATAATGACTAAATGATGTATACATTTAAAATCAGAACTATGACTAAAACAGAATACTACTATGTTACTGTATGGATGTATGAATCTTATTATAATCATAATACCGAATATAACGTGTGTAGTTTTAGTCAAGAATTAGAACAAGGACCGTCTGTTCCTTGTTAGAAACTAAATAAGTTATCGTCAGACCGGGCTAGAATGCTGTGTTAATTACAGGACATCCTGTCCTCACCCAGGGAGAGGAGAGACCTTGGGCTATACTGACATTCCTTACAGGACATCCTGTCCCCACCCAGGGAGAGGAGAGACCTTGGGCTATACTGACATTCCTTACAGGACATCCTGTCCCCACCCAGGGAGAGGAGAGACCTTGGGCTATACTGACATTCCTTACAGGACATCCTGTCCCAGGGAGAGGAGAGACCTTGGGCTATACTGACATTCCTTACAGGACATCCTGTCCCCACCCAGGGAGAGGAGAGACCTTGGGCTATACTGACATTCCTTACAGGACATCCTGTCCCCACCCAGGGAGAGGAGAGACCTTGGGCTATACTGACATTCCTTACAGGACATCCTGTCCCAGGGAGAGGAGAGACCTTGGGCTTGTCGTAGATTATTTAACAGGTGGTAGACAGTGTGGGAAGGCTTGTGAACTATAATGACATTGTATCGGAGTGGAGGAAGGACAGTTTAAAACCTATGACATCATTTTTAGTTTATAACCTGATGTAAATTGTACTGTGATCAGTACTCTCGAGAATAAACGCTATTGATTGATTTTGAGACTGGCCTCTGTCCATTTTATGCAAATAAGTATCTTACAAATTCTTAGAAAATGGGCAAAGTGTTTTAATTTAATTGGTTGATGAACATATAGGAATAAAATATCTATATTTAAGTACGTGATTGAGGTCTGTCCTTATAATGTCGTATTTGTGAATTTTGTCTGTGGAGTGGTAGGGATATATGCGTACTCGCTTCCAATTGTGACAGTTTAGTTTTGAGTTCATGTGCTGGTTCATACTGATAGTTGGTTCATACGGATGGTTGGTTCATACGGATGGTTGGTTCATACTAAGGGTTGGTTCATACTGATGGTTGGTTCATACTAAGGGTTGGTTCATACTGATGGTTGGTTCATACTAAGGGTTGGTTCATACTGATGGTTGGTTCATACTAAGGGTTGGTTCATACTGATGGTTGGTTCATACTGATGGTTGGTTCATACTAAGGGTTGGTTCATACGGATGGATGGTTCATACGGATGGATGGTTCATACGGATGGTTGGTTCATACGGATGGTTGGTTCATACTAATGGTTGGTTCATACGGATGGTTGGTTCATACGGATGGTTGGTTCATAAGGATGGTTGGTTCATAAGGATGGTTGGTTCATAAGGATGGTTGTTTCATACTAAGGGTTGGTTCATACGGATGGTTGGTTCATACTAATGGTTGGTTCATACGGATGGTTGTTTCATACTAATGGTTGGTTCATACTAATGGTTGGTTCATACTAATGGTTGGTTCATACGGATGGTTGGTTCATACGGATGGTTGGTTCATACTAATGGTTGGTTCATACTAATGGTTGGTTCATACTAATGGTTGGTTCATACGGATGGTTGGTTCATACGGATGGTTGGTTCATACTAATGGTTGGTTCATACGGATGGTTGGTTCATACTAATGGTTGGTTCATACTAATGGTTGGTTCATACGGATGGTTGGTTCATACGGATGGTTGGTTCATACGGATGGTTGGTTCATACTAATGGTTGGTTCATACTAATGGTTGGTTCATACTGATGGTTGGTTCATACTGATGGTTGGTTCATACTGATGGTTGGTTCATACGGATGGTTGGTTCATACGGATGGTTGGTTCATAAGGATGGTTGGTTCATACGGATGGTTGGTTCATACGGATGGTTGGTTCATACGGATGGTTGGTTCATAAGGATGGTTCACATTAAAAGTGAACGGCGGGATACAGGCCTACTCCCTGTCAGTTTGGTTGGTTCATACGGATGGTTGGTTCATAAGGATGGTTCACATTAAAAGTGAACGGCGGGATACAGGCCTACTCCCTGTCAGTTTGGTTGGTTCATACGGATGGTTGGTTCATAAGGATGGTTCACATTAAAAGTGAACGGCGGGATACAGGCCTACTCCCTGTCAGTTTGGTTGGTTCATACGGATGGTTGGTTCATAAGGATGGTTCACATTAAAAGTGAACGGCGGGATACAGGCCTATTCCCTGTCAGTTTGGTTGGTTCATACGGATGGTTGGTTCATAAGGATGGTTCACATTAAAAGTGAACGGCGGGATACAGGCCTACTCCCTGTCAGTTTGGTTGGTTCATAAGGATGGTTCACATTAAAAGTGAACGGCGGGATACAGGCCTATTCCCTGTCAGTTTGGTTGGTTCATACGGATGGTTGGTTCATAAGGATGGTTCACATTAAAAGTGAACGGCGGGATACAGGCCTACTCCCTGTCAGTTTGGTTGGTTCATAAGGATGGTTCACATTAAAAGTGAACGGCGGGATACAGGCCTACTCCCTGTCAGTTTGGTTGGTTCATACGGATGGTTGGTTCATAAGGATGGTTCACATTAAAAGTGAACGGCGGGATACAGGCCTACTCCCTGTCAGTTTGGTTGGTTCATACGGATGGTTGGTTCATAAGGATGGTTCACATTAAAAGTGAACGGCGGGATACAGGCCTACTCCTGTCAGTTTGGTTGGTTCATACGGATGGTTGGTTCATAAGGATGGTTCACATTAAAAGTGAACGGCGGGATACAGGCCTATTCCCTGTCAGTTTGGTTGGTTCATACGGATGGTTGGTTCATAAGGATGGTTCACATTAAAAGTGAACGGCGGGATACAGGCCTACTCCCTGTCAGTTTCATAAATCCTATGTTCCATGAGTTAATATTTCAAACAGAGGAGAGTAAAGAATGGACCCCCCAGTTGATAAATCCTATGTTCCATTAGTTAATATTTCAAACAGGGAGAGTAAAGAATGGACCCCCCAGTTGATAAATCCTATGTTCCATTAGTTAATATTTCAAACAGGGGAGAGTAAAGAATGGACCCCCCCCCCCCAGTTGATAAATCCTATGTTCCATTAGTTAATATTTCAAACAGGGGAGAGTAAAGAATGGACCCCCCCCCCCCCAGTTGATAAATCCTATGTTCCATTAGTTAATATTTCAAACAGGGGAGAGTAAAGAATGGACCCCCAGTTGATAAATCCTATGTTCCATTAGTTAATATTTCAAACAGGGGAGAGTAAAGAATGGACCCCCCCAGTTGATAAATCCTATGTTCCATTAGTTAATATTTCAAACAGGGGAGAGTAAAGAATGGACCCCCCCCCAGTTGATAAATCCTATGTTCCATGAGTTAATATTTGAATATTTATAATAGTGAGAGTTAATCATTTTAATAGACCCCCCCCTAATGACAATACGATTGGCTCGACATGATGCCGGATACCAATTAACGAATGATTTACCTTTAAACGATGAACATTCAAACGATCAAACGATTGGATAAGCATCGTGCCAACATGTCATAACAATAATAATAAATAATGATAATAAATAACAATAATAATAATAACAATAATAACAATAATAATAAATAATGATAATAAATAACAATAATAATAATAACAATAATAACAATAATAATAAATAATGAATAATAACAATAACAATAATAACAATAATAATAAATAACAATAATAATAATAACAATAATAATAAATAATAATAATAAATAATAATAATAAATAATAATAATAAATAATAATAATAAATAATAATAATAAATAATAAATAATAAATAATAATAATAAATAATAATAATAAATAATAATAAATAATAATAATAAATAATAAATAATAATAATAATAATAATAATAATAATAATAATAAATAATAATAATACATAATGAATCATACTAAATAATAACAATAATAAATAACAATAATAATAATAAATAATAAATAATAATAATAAATAATAAATAATAATAATAATAATAATAATAATAATAATGAGCTTGAGTGATATGAATGGTGATGTTCCTGTATTCTGTCTCACCTGTAAAGGCCCCGGTGGTGACCTCTGCCCTCTCAGGGTCGTCCTCCAACCCCTCCTCCTCCCCCGACAGCATCTTGCCTGGGACACACAGACAGGATAAAGACGGCTACTGTAACATGACCAGTCAGCAGTGTTAGAGAAAGCTGTGGTAAAGAGGACTACTGTAACACAGGTCTCTATATGATCAGTCAGCAGTGTTAGAGAAAGCTGTGTTAAAGAGGACTACTGTAACACAGGTCTCTATATGATCAGTCAGCAGTGTTAGAGAAAGCTGTGGTAGACCAATGGTTCTCCAACCTTTCCTCTGGGACCCCAAGTGCTTCCATGTATTTCAACTATTCTAAAGCTAAAACAACCTGATCAACTAACACCCAACTTCTTCTTTAGCTTTATCAGACGTGCTAGTCCAGGAACGCACCAAACTAGTCCAGGAACGCACCAAACTAGTCCAGGAACACACCAAACTAGTCCAGGAACACACCAAACTAGTCCAGGAACCCACCAAACTAGTCCAGGAATACATGGAAACATGTCGAATGGCTGGGGGTGCTGGAGGAGAGGTTTGGGAAACACCGTGTCAGATAGAGGGAGCAGTACCTTTCTGTTTTCTGAGGAGGAGTGGACTATTACAGGAAGACCCGCCCCCGGCTGCAGGCAGGAAACAGGAAGAACACACACAGGAACAGGAAGTGAAGAAGAGAAAAGAAGAAAAGCCCCATGTGAAATAGGCATTATACCCCAGACAGACAGAGGAAGAGAGTTAGTTAGTAAGAGAAGCTATTCATCCCAAATGGCACCCTATTCCCTATATAGGGAATAGGGCTCTGGTCACTAGTAGTTCACTATATAGGGAATAGGGCTCTGGTCACTAGTAGTGCACTATATAGGGAATAGGGCTCTGGTCACTAGTAGTTCACTATATAGGGAATAGGGCTCTGGTCACTAGTAGTGCACTATATAGGGAATAGGGCTCTGGTCACTAGTAGTTCACTATATAGGGAATAGGGCTCTGGTCACTAGTAGTTCACTATATAGGGAATAGGGCTCTGGTCACTAGTAGTGCACTATATAGGGAATAGGGCTCTGGTCACTAGTAGTTCACTATACACTGAGTGTACAAAACATTAGGAAGCCTTTTGGGACCAATCAGCAGACAGCAACAAAAAAAGAACAGAGAGACAGGAGGCGGAGCTCTGTACAGTGACTGGCAGAGAATTCACCCAATGACTGGGCTTTGTAAATTCGAAACGAAACGATTTAACCGACAAGAGCAATCCACCAACGACCAATCAGTATTCGTTTGATTGACGGGCGGACTAACCAATGAACTCCAGGATGCTGCCGGAGTGGGCGCGTCTCTCCACGTCCCGTCGGAACACGCTGGCGTGCGGAACGCTGCCGGGCGTAATGAGCATGTGCAGTAGCTCCGGGGGAGGAGTCCGGAACATCTGCTGCATCAGTTCCAGAGAGGCCGTCACCACGTTGTGGTCGCTGTGCTGGCTGTAGTGGAGAGTCAACTCATAGACCTGGACACACACACACACACACACACACACACACCGTCACCACGTTGTGGTCGCCATGCTGGCTGTAGTGGAGAGTCAACTCATAGACCTGGACACACACACACACACACACACACCGTCACCACGTTGTGG